>NC_134359.1:265160306-265410306 GCF_048569485.1 Anomaloglossus baeobatrachus
TTTTGTACAGGATACAGCCTGGCCCCTTTTTGTTAGGCCTTGCATATTAGAGTTTCTGTCCCTGTATGGTGCACAGATTGAGTACGGCTTGGTAGCCTGCCTGATCTAATAGCATGGGTGTCACCTAATAGGCTGTGGGCTTGTGACTGTGCATCTGCAAGTGTGAACAGCGCCCTATGCAAGGCATCAGTGTGAAGTTTTATCATCTAGCAATCGCCCCCTCCATGTTTTGGAAACGTGGGTGTGATTTGCTCCTCCTGCACCTGTGATGCCTCCACCTAGTGGGGGCTTAGCTGTATCCTGCTGGAGTAGTAGTTTTTGGCCTAGGCAATGTGCAGCTGCAGTTCCATCTTTGCTGTATAGAATGATATTTATTCCTTTTTTATATGACCTGATGAAGGAGATGAATATCTCCGAAACACGTTGTTAATAAAATACCCATCAAATCTCTCCTGGAGTTTTTGCTCGTTGACGTCATCACGGAATTAACCCTTTCTGCACTCTTTTGTATTCACCTTCCACGTGGGGCTGCGTTGGCTGTGTTCTACGCCATCAAAGTGGTTGTGACAGTCTTCAAGGTGAGCCTCTTTCATTCTGCTACCCTTATCCTTTCACCCTAAGACCCTATTTGCGCTCATTTGACTTCCTGCCTTTTTCTGTTTTTAGTTTTTATAAAATTTGCAGCTTTTATTTTATATTTCTTTAGTTGGATAAACCCTGTTAAGCCACATTTTGTCAACAATTTTCCAAAATGCATCTAAAATTTGCGTCATGTTTTCTATCACTGCTTAGATAAAAACGGATAGAAAACATGAGCATGGTCGTGGCGTAAATACACCATTAGCGTCATGATAGTGGCAGACGTAAAAAGCCAAACGACTCCAAACGCGTCAGTCCTAGAGGTTTCTAAAAATTAGGTGCATTGTTCTAAATCGGTTTCCTGCAAATTTTAAGTTTTGCAAAATGTACAAATATTAATAGGATTATTTACATTTTTTATTTTTTACAGGAGAAACCCCATACAATGGAAAAAGAAGAAACGTTTTTCCATCATGACAGCTTAAATTTGAGTTTGCATTGGAAAACTGTCCTGGGGGTTATATACGCGCAGTCTTTGTAATGCAATTAGAGCCCCAGCAGCCGACATACAGCGCTCATGGTAAATATTTGATCAGCAATTACAATTATTAATTCACACCCGGCTCCTGCAGGAGAGCGTGCAGTATATCAATCACCGCTGCATATCTAATACAGGCCACAAAGACGGGGGATTTTTCTTTAACTAGGCTTTTCCGCTCTCTGGGATCGTTCTTACCCCTCTTGGCTACGTCTCGCCCCCCGTGGCGCTCAACAATGGGAAGCTTTTGAAAAAGTCAGCGGGGTGTTGTTCTGCACAGCACAGTCAGGAATACACAGAAATAATATTGTCGCTATCAGCAGATTGAACACAAATTAAATTCCATCATATCAAGATAAAAAAGCCTTACATATACTTTATATTTGCTAAATCGCTCTCTGAACAATTGTACTTATACATATAGGCACTTTTTCAAAGGAGTGTTTCTTGTAAAGTGGATTTATCATCCTCATTTTTTTTTTTTTAAAAGGCAAAAATCTCCAAGAGAGACAAAATTATCTGACATTTTGGTGACTTTTTCCCCGTGAATTGAAAAAAAATGGATGCAGTACCGTTTTTGAACAGAGGAAAAAGGCATTTAATGCATTAAAACCAATGCAACAGCGCCCCCCTTCTTAAAGGGAACCAATCACCAGGATTTTCCTATATAACCTAAAGCCAGTGCTATACTGGCACTATCAGGCTGATTCCATACATCACTTTAGTTGTCAGCTCGGATGTATAGGTTTTGAAACACAAGCAAGTAAAGTTTGTAAAATGAGCAGCTTTTTGATTGGCAGCAGCTGCCTATCAGCTGATAGCTGGGTTGGGTTTTGATAGTGATTCCCGCCCCCCTGCCTATCCATCCTACCTCTGTTATTTATGCTAATTCCATTATAGATCCGTTTTACTAAGTGACTAGAACGACCTGTAGTGATGTCGTACCCATGTGACCAGAAGGGGGGTGGAAATCACTGTCAAACCCCACCCCAGCTATCAGCTGATCGGCAGCTGCTGCCAATCAAAAAGCTGCTCATTATACAAACTTTACTTGCTTGTGCTTCAAAACCTATAAAATCTAGCTGACCTCTAAATATATGTATAGAATCAGCCTGATAGCGCCAGTATAGCACTGGCTTTAGATTATATAGGAAAATCCAGGTGATTGGTGCGCTCTAACTTAAAGACTGTGTGGGCATCATAGGGAACCCATCTACGCTTACTGGCAAAAAAAAAAAAAAAAAAAAAAAAGGGCAGCTTGTTAAACATATCCAGACCCGAATTGCCTGTGACAGCCAACACTTTCTTTTCTGGAGGGAAAAGGCTACTATTTTGACCTATTTAGGCTGAAGAGAAGCCTATAGGCACATGTAAAGTGAGTCTGTCAGCACAGAATGACTGTTCAAACCAATCACAGGTGCTCAGTTCACAGTTGGCATGGGAAACATTTATTTGCTCCTTGCCATCTACTTGTTTTCCAATTATCTTGCCCTTGCCTGTTTCTATGAAGCCTGAACACTCAAGGAGAGGGAGTGGAGATAGATGGAAAAAAAGTAGGTGGGAAGGTTCACTTAACTCTGACCATGGCAAGGGTTGTCACGATATGACTACAAGTGTCACGCTAGGGTGTGACAGGACTCTCGGCGAGCGGCGCAACATAGAGCGAACACCAGGGTCGCAATACAATGGAAGTCGCAGGTGCTAGAGACAAGGGAGAGACAGGGGAGCAGGGTCACCTCCTAACACTCCCGAGGCTGGTGCTTGCACTTCCTAAAGTCCCTAGAAGGGTCCCCCTCTTCCGTGCGCAATCACATACCTAGGTTTGCCCCAAACTCACCCCGATTAGTGAATGCCAGCGAAACACTAGTCTCTCCGCTGCGTAAAGATCAAACGAAAAAGGTAAGAAAAGCAGGTGGGAAAAGACACAACAAATAACACTCCACAGCTTCTTCAGCAGGAACTTCTCAGTTACAACAGAAGCAACACCTCAGCTTCTCCAGAGACAGCCTGATTCAAAGTGGACAGCAGAGAGATGAGCTATAGCCGGCATAGGAAGGAGTGAGGAGTGGATATTTATAGCAGAAGGGAGTGGCTGCAGCTGAGGTTACAACTACCTGTTAGATCACTGCAGGATAGAAATGAATCTTAATCTCTTCAGTGCTGGATGGAATTATATACGCTCCAACTCAGGGTAAACCACGAGCGGGCACTAAAACGGATCTAAGATCAACAACATACTGTGACATTCTGATCTCAGATCCCATCGAGATCACATTAGGCCATGACGCACTCATGATAGTGGTGCACTGAGCGCCTGGGCTTAGTTTGAACAGTCATTCTGAAAAATAAAAAACAAAAATTCTACAAACCTTAAATGGCCCCAATTTCAAACACACAACATGGTCCAAAACTATCACAAAGTATTAGTTATTAATTAAATCAAATGGGGCAGAGGGCCTATTTTGACTGTTTGACCTTACGAAACTATAAGTATGACATATATGATTAGTAGACAGTAGAAAGAAAAAGAGGAATTAAATAAGAGAAACCTTAAAAAAAAAACCTTTAATTGTGCTGTAATCCGTATTTGTTATTGTACAAACAAAATATGAAAATAAATGACAAAAGCTTTTCTGCAATTTAAAAAAAAATAAATAAATAAAAATAAAAAATAAAACCCTTCAATAATAAAAGGCCGGCTGCACGATAGCCTTAATGAAAAGGCTCTCAAGTCTCCGACGAGCGTGGCATTTCCCTATATTCTCTGCCAGCATGAACAGTAAATGAAACAAATGTATAATTACCCGTTGTGGGCAGCATTATTACCTTATCCATAATTGAAAAATAAGTGGTTGGTTTCATTGTTTCCTCGAGCTGAATTCAGGATCTGTGCTGCAGAGTGGAAACTATAACTATCAGCTTCAAGATGTTCTCATTCTGCTGCTCTGTCTAAATGGCAAATCGTGCCGTGATTTATTGTTTTCTGCACCCGCGGAAAGCAAAACCACGGTTTTACCAATATAGTGGGGAAATGAGGGTGATGCGACGGTACCCGGATCTTATGCTGGAAATGGAACTCATCTATCGCAAGTGCCTAATGATGACTAATGGGATAGCAGCCCCTCTTAAAGAGCCCTTCACCTAAAAACGTTTTTGAACGGTTCTGGTAAATTCTCTTTGCTTATCAACCTATTTATGAAGTTCTTTTTCAATGTATCAATACAACTAGTGCTGTGTGTGTGTGTATATATACAGTACAGACCAAAAGTTTGGACACATTCTCATTCAAAGAGTTCTTTATTTTCATGACTCTGAAAATTATAGATTCACATTGAAGGCATCAAAACTATGAATTAACATATGTGAAATG
Organism: Anomaloglossus baeobatrachus; assembly: GCF_048569485.1. NCBI lineage: Eukaryota > Metazoa > Chordata > Amphibia > Anura > Aromobatidae > Anomaloglossus > Anomaloglossus baeobatrachus. The sequence continues at coordinate 265,164,794 of NC_134359.1, forward strand.
AAATACTTAACAAAAAAGTATGAAACAACTGAAAGTACCGGCATGTGTCTTATATTCTAGGTTCTTCAAAGTAGCCACCTTTTGCTTTGATTACTGCTTTGCGCACTCTTGACATTCTCTTGATGAGCTTCAAGAGGCAGTCACCGGAAATGGTTTTCTAACAGTCTTGAAGGAGTTTCCAGAGATGCTTAGCACTTGTTGGCTCTTTTGCCTTCACTCTGCGGTCCAGCTCACCCCAAACCATCTCGATTGGGTTCAGGTCTGGTGACTGTGGAGACCAGGTCATCTGGCGTAGCACCCCATCACTCTCCTTCTTAGTCAAATAGTCCTTCCCGATCACCTTTTCAGAGTCGCACAAAGACACGGTGGTTGGATCCAAAGATCTCAAATTTGGACTCCTCAGACCAAAGCACAGATTTCCACTGGTCTAATGTCCATTCTTTGTGTCCTTTAGCCCAAACAAGTCTCATCTGCTTGTTGCCTGTCCTTAGCAGTGGTTTCCTAGCAGCTATTTTACCATGAAGGATGCTGCACAAAGTCTCCTCTTAACAGTTGTTCTAGAGATGTGTCTGCTGCTAGAACTCTGTGTGGCATTGACCTGGTCTTTAATCTGAGCTGCTGTTAACCTGCGATTTCTGAGGCTGGTGACTCGGATAAACTTATCCTCCGTAGCAGAGGTGACACTTGGTCTTCCTTTCCTGGGGCGGTCCTCATGTGAGAAAGTTTCTTTGTAGCATTTGATGGTTTTTGCCACTGCCATTGGGGGCACTTTCAAAGTTTTCCCAATTTTTCAGACTGACTGACCTTCATTTTTTAAAGTAATGATGGCCACTCGTTTTTCTTTACTTAGCTGCTTTTTTCTTGCCATAATACAAATTCTAAAGGCCCCTTTACACACAGACTTTCTAGCGATCCCACCAGCGATCCCAACCTGGCCGGGATCGCTACAAAGTCTCTGGTGAGTCGCTGGTGAGCTGTCAAACAGGCAGACCTGGCCAACGACGCAACAGCGATCCGGACCTGCAGAACGACCTAGCTAGTCATTGGGGACGTTGTAAAGCAGCTTTTTGAAAGGGAAGTCGCTAACGAAGTTGCTGTAAAGTCCCCTTTACACACTGAGACTTTCTAGCGATCATGCTGCACAGCGGGAAACAAAGGACCAAAGAATGGTCCTGAACGATTTGTAGCGATCAGCAACTTCACAGCAGGGGCCAGGTCGCTGATGTGTTTCACACACTGCAATGTCGCTGGGGAGGTCGCTATTACGTCACAAAACCGGTGACGTTACAGCGATGTCGTTTGCGATGTTGCAGTGTGTAAAGCCACCTTAACAGTCTATTCAGTAGGACTATCAGCTGTGTATCCACCAGACTTCTGCACAACACAACTGATGGTTCCAACCCCATTTATAAGGCAAGAAATCCCACTTATTCAACCTCACAGGGCACACCTGTGAAGTGAGAACCATTTCCGGTGACTACCTCTTGAAGCTCATCCAGAGAATGCCACAAGTGTGCAAAGCAGTAATCAAAGCAAAAGGTGGCTACTTTGAAGAACCTAGAATATAAGACATATATTTTCAGGTGATTCACACTTTTTTGTAAAGTATTTAATTCCACATGTGTTAATTCATAGTTTTGATGCCTTCAATGTGAATCTATATTTTCAGAGTCATAAAAATAAAGAACTCTTTGAATGAGAAGGCATGTCCAAACGTTTGGTATGTACTGCAATATATTATATATATATTATATATATATATATATATATATATATATATATATATATATATATATATATATATATATACACACACACACACACACACACACACACACACACACTGCGGTTCAAATGTTTAGGGTCACTTAATATTTACTTTACTTTATTATTTAAAGAAAAGCACATTGTTTTCCAGTGAAGCTGACATTAAACAAAAATACACTCTATACATTGTTAATGTGGTATATGACTATTCTATCTGCAATCGTCTGGTTTTGAATGCAATATCTATATAGGTGTATAAAGGCCCATTTCCAACAACCTCCACTCCAGTGTTTTAATGGTGCATTGTGTTTGCTAACTTTGTTAGAAGGCTAATGGATGTTTAGAAATCCCTTGAAAACCCTTGAGCAAGTATGTTCGCACAGCTGAAAACAGTTTTGCTGATTAGAGAAGCTATAAAACTGACCTTCCATTGAGCTGGTTGAGAATCTGGAGCATTACATTTGTTAATTCTATTAAACTCTCAAAGTGGTCAGAAAAAGAGAATTTTCATGTGAAACTTGACAGTCTATTCTTGTTCTTAGAAATTAAGGATATTCCATGCAAGAAATTGCCAAGAAACTGAAGATTTCCTACAACGGTATATACTACTCCCTTCAGAGGAGAGCACAAACAGGCTCTAACCAGAGTAGAAAGAGAAGTGGGAGGCCGCGCTGCACAACTGAGCAACAAGACAAGTGCATTAGAGTCTCTAGTTTGAGAAATCGATGCCTCACAGGTCCTCAACTGGCAGCTTCATTAAATAGTACCCGCAAAAAGTGTGAACGTCTACAGTGAAGAGGCGACTCCGGGATGCTGCCCTTCAGGGCAGTAGCAAAGAAAAAGCCATATTTGAGTCTGACTAATAAAAGGAAAAGATTAATATGGGAAAAAGAACACAGACATTGGACAGAGGAAGATTGGAAAAAAGTGTTATGGACAGATGAATCGAAGTTTGAGGTGTTTGGATCACACAGAATAACAACTGAAAAGATGCTGGAAGCGTGTCTGACGCCATCTGTGAATCATGGTGGAGGTAATGTGATGGTCTGGGGTTGCTTTGGTGCTGGTAAAGTGGGAGATTTGTACAAGGTAAAAGGGATTTTGAATAAGGAAGGCTATCACTCCATTTTGCAATGCCATAGCCTGTGGACAGCGCTTGATTGGAGCAAATTTCATCCTACAACAGGACAATGACCCAAAGCAAACCTCCAAATTATGCATCAACTATTTAGGGAACATGCCGGCAGCTGGTATTCTACCTGGAATGGAGAGGCCAGCCCAGTCACCAGATCTAAACCCTATAGAGCTGTTGTGGGAGCAGCTTGACTGTATGGTGCAGAAGAAGTGCCCATCAAGTTAATCCAATTTGAGGGGGGGGGGGGAAGCATGGGGTGAAATATCTCCAGATTACCTCCGCAAATTAACAGCTAGAATGCCAAAGGTCTGCAAAGCTGGAATTGCTGCAAAGGAGCATTCTGTGCCGAAAGCAAAGTGTGAAGAGAAAATTATTATTTCAAGTAAAAATCATTATTTCTAACCTCGTCAATCTCTGAACTATATGTTCTATTCATTATTTTATTATTGATAAAGAAAAGTATGATTTTTCATGCAAAACACAAAATTGTCTGGGTGACCCCAAATTTTTTGAACTGTAGTGTATATATACACAGCTCTGGCAAAAATTAAGAGACCACTGCAAAGTTTTATAAAAATCAGCTTCTCTACACGTCTAAAAGCCATTACATTCCAGTGTCCGTTGAACCCCAGCCACAGTCCACCTCATTCTACCTAATGTGCTCCTGATTAGGTGATTACCTGAATCAAATCTTATTTAATGAGGGAAAGTATAAAAAACATTGCTGTGGTCTTCACAATCCTCTTGCAATAGCACAAGCTGGATAATATCCCAAAAGTAATAGGAATGAAAAAATAACATTTAACTATGCCAAAAGGAGTTGAAAAGAAAAGTCTTTTGTGAGGAAAAGAAGGGCTCAATTCTGGCTTTACTAGCAGAGGGACACAGTGAGCCTCATGTTGCCTCCATCCTTAAAATGTTTAAGACGGTAGTCCATTACAACAAAGTCAAGCAGCAGACATTGGGGACAACTAAGCTACAAACTGGCAGAGGGGGAAAGCGATTCTGCACTGACTGGGATGAGCGTCATCTTATTCGAATGTCACTCAGCAACCGCAGGATGACATCAAGTGACCTACAAAAGGAATGGCAAATGGCAGCTGGGGTGAAGTGCACGGCAAGAACAGTTCATAACAGGCTCATAGAGGCAGGGCTCAAGTCATGTAAAGCTAGAAAAAGCCTTTCATTAATGAGAATCAAAGGAGATCCAGGCTGAAGTTTGCCAAAGATCATAAAGATTGGACCATAAAGGACTGGAGTAAGGTAATCTTTTCTGATGAGATTAATTTTTAGCTTTGCCCAACACCTGGTCGTTTAATGGTTAGACGGAGACCTGAAGAGGTCTTGCACCCACTGTGAAATTTTGTGGAGGATTGGTGATGATCTGGGGATGCTTCAGCAAGGCTGGAATTGGGCAGATTAAATTTTGCGAAAGACGTATGAATCAAGCCGCATAGAAAGTTATCATGGAAAAACCGTTGCTTCCTTCTGCTTAGGCAATGTTCTCCAAATGAGTACTGTTTTTTTTCCAGCAGGACAATGCGCCATGCCACACAGCTAGGTCAATGTATGGATGAAGGACCACCACATCAAAGCCTTGTCATGGCCAGCCCAATCTCCAGACCTGAACCCCACTGAAAACCTCTGGAATGTAATCAAGAGGAAGATGGATATTCACAAGCCATCAAACAAAGAAGAACTGCTGACATTTTTGCACCAGGAGTGGCATAAGATCACCCAAAAGCAGTGTGAAAGACTGATGGAAAGCAGCCAAGACGCATGAAAGCTGGGATTAAACATCACGGTTATTCCACACAATATTGATTTCTGAACTCTTCTTGATAAAACAGTATTAGTATTGTTGTTTCTAACTGATTATGAATTGTTTTATTTGCATTATTTGAGGTGTGAAAGCAATGCATTGTTTTGACCATTTCTCATTTTCAGAAAATAAATACAAAATTAACATTGAAGTTATTTCAAACATGCATTTTCTCTGGCAAGAGGCGATTTACACAAGGGAAGAGAAAGACTTCAGCAGGTGCCAGATAATGAAGAATGACTGTATACTAAAATTACCAATATAAATAGGACAGAGATGGAAAAGCCAAAATAGTCAAGCTTACTCAACGTATATGCGCTATCAATGGTGGCTTTACAAGATTGTTCAGGATAAGAAAAACAGAGCCACATTTGTCCATGGGTTGTGTTTGGCATTGCAGCTTAGTTCTATTATAAGAAGTTGTCAGCACAAAATGACTGTTCAAACCCAGCACCGCTGCTCATCGCATGGAATGGGTCATGCAAATATATTCACACCAACTCAACTTGACCATCTTAAGGGAGCACAGAGTGCACGTGCTTGGTTTGAACAATCAATTGGTGCTGACAGACTCCCATTAAAAACAACAGAGCGAAGTTAGAAAGCAACACAGGTTTTTGGCAGCAAGTAGACATGTTTTGAATGGATAGGTGATTCTCTTGCTGAGATCTTGGCTGATTGCTTTTGACTTTCCCACGATGTTACACTAAGAGGCAGCGTGTTTCAGGTGTGGATTATAATACATCTACAGGTGTGTCTCTAATTAACTCAGATGTTGCCAATAAACCTATCAGAATCTTCCAAAGATATGACATCATCATATGGGCTGTCCCATATTGTTTAAAGGCCTAGTACTCTTGGTGTAGGTAAACTTTTAAGTTTGCAGAAAGTAATAAAAATGCCTTAAACCACGCTCTCTCTCTCATTCTTGCATTTGGCAAATATAAATAATTTTGGCTCCTAACTGACCTAAAACGGGAAAGTTTTATTCTGCTTTCATATCAGATAGTGAGAAAAACCTGCAGATGTGTCTTTATAGAGATCGAAGAGGAAAAACCTGCAGATGTGTCTTTATAGAGAGCGGAGGGAAAAATCTGCAGATGTGTCTTTATAGAGAGCGGAGGGAAAAACCTGCAGATGTGTCTTTATAGAGATCGAAGAGGAAAAACCTGCAGATGTGTCTTTATAGAGAGCGGAGGGAAAAACCTGCAGATGTGTCTTTATAGAGAGCGGAGGGAAAAACCTGCAGATGTGTCTTTATAGAGAGCGGAGGGAAAAACCTGCAGATGTGTCTTTATAGAGAGCGGAGGGAAAAACCTGCAGATGTGTCTTTATAGAGAGCGGAGGGAAAAACCTGCAGATGTGTCTTTATAGAGAGTGGAGGGAAAAACCTGCAGATGTGTCTTTATAGAGAGTGGAGGGAAAAACCTGCAGATGTGTCTTTATAGAGAGCGGAGGGAAAAACCTGCAGATGTGTCTTTATAGAGAGCGGAGGGAAACCTCTCGTTTCAACTATACAATGTGAAATCTCTCCATGAGGACACTCCTCTATTGATTGGAGAGGAAAGCTGCTGCAGTGTCTTACTCAGGAGCACCTGATATACCTATGTAACGATGCATCCCCTTAAAGGCAGTGTCCACTACTAGGACAACTCATTCTGATTCCACATTTCCTGCAGGTAAAATAATAAAGCCTATACTCCCCTCCTGTATCGGTGCCGTTCCAGTGGAGCCCGTAATTGCAATGTCGGGGCTCACGTGGGGGTTGTAACAACACGAGAGCACCACAAACTTCCTTCTTCCCGCCTTTGGACCAAACGAACAATCAACAGGAAGTGAGTTCAGCCACAGCACTCACTTCCTGATAATTAACTCATTTAGTCTGAAGCCGCGAAGACAGAAGCCGTCACTGATTGGACATGTGAGCCCCGGCACCGCAAGCCCAGACACTGTTGGAACAGCGCCGTATGTGAAGTATAGGCTTTAGTATTTTACCTGGGGGAAACATGTGGAATCAGAAGGGCTTGTCCTAGTCATGGACAACCCCTTTAATATTATTTACGAATGTTGTAATGCTTAACTTCCCCAGTGGAGGCACTGTGGGACAACTCAACACCTGGTCCACATTTCTGATCACCGGGATCAGAAACCATAGCATTTTTGGGAGATCTTCCTAAGTCAGAAGTGGTTCCTCAAAGCACACCGAAAACCAATGAGTTAACAAGAGGCATATCCTAATTAAATATTAGCTAATAACCTACAGATTATGGTAGTCCATGGTGAAAAATCCTGCTGCCATACAGAGCCTGCATTACAAGCCTACTATATGGCGAGGACTGTCCACAAGATCCCAATGAACTCAACAGTGCGGCTTATTACAATATCATTTTAAGTCTAGGAGCACAGATTAATGAGACAGGTCACGAAAGTAAAGGATCGTCTCTCCTGAATAAATTAAGTAGCATGACCTCTCCTCCCGAGTGTTTAAATGAGCAATTAAAAGCAATTTATCACTGCAAAATTCCTATGGCATCTTTAATGTAAGGCAGAGGTTGGCGGCATAATGCTACCATTTATAAAATTGCTAAGGTAACGCTTTAAGTTTATCTGTCAGAAATTGATTTTTTTTTTGTCTGCACAAAACCTTTGTGTATCTCTTCTACTTCACGTGTATAAATATAGATGGCTTTTGCCGGAAGCCAGAATTATGTCAATATCTGCAATGTTGTGAAACATGAGACGTCTATTTCCAATGGTTTAAAAAATAGTGTCAGGAAAGGCTGTTTACTGTGCCTGTATCCAACTGGAAAGGAGGTGGGGGAGGAGCATCCTGAGGAGAGGTGTGTCCTCCCATGATGTCCTTTTCAGTTGGATACAGGCAAAAGTCCAAGAAGGCTGTCATCAATATGTCTATAAAAACAAACAAAATAAAAATGAGATGAGTTTGAATATGACACCCCTGGGGCGTCAAGGTATCTCAACAGGCTTGTAAGATTTTAACAATTTAAGCTCCCTCTCAAACAGTCATGTGGTTTCTGGCCATAGAAGGTCGCAGCGTCTGGCTGCACAGAATGCTCCCTGACTTTCTATTGTTCCTGCTGTCAGTATTCATTGGTATAGGTAGCTTTCCTGCCGAATTAATCTCTCCCCTTTTGGACCCAGCAGGAGCTCGCCTTCCAACCCAGCTGCTGATCATCAGTATTCTTTTGGTGCTTGAATACCCCTTCCTTCCTTGCACTGATGCTAGCGATATTTTCAGTTCATTCAAACCTTGGTTGCAAGCAGGTGGCTTGTACTTCTCTATGGTATCGATGACACCTGTGTTCTCTGTAGATAAGTAGTTCTTGCATATTTCCCCTGTGTGTCCTCCTTGTGTCGTCTATAGTGTTTAGTGGGGTTAACAAAGAGCTCATTCCATCTGTTCCCTATTTAGGGCCCAGCAGTGGGGGTACCTAAGGTCTGGTATCCGGCTCGGCGAATATGTGTGGAACCTATCTAGGGTGGTGAAGGTAGCATTAGGTTTGGTCAGGGGTCACCATATTCCCTTTCCCTAGACACAGGGTTTTCTTTCCCTTGCTTTCCACTTGGTACTTCCCCGTACCTAGCGTGACACTCTCGCCCAGGCTTCCTGCTTGCTCCTGATGACTGATAGTTCGGATTAATTGAGCTGCTGGTTCGATTTCTGTTGCTGTAAGCAGAGGCAGGTTTGCATCTGCAGCATGGGAGGAGCAGGTGAAACTGAAAATGTCCGACTCGAGCGATCTGGCCAGCTTCAGAGCAGCACTTGCAAGCTCCAAGAGCTTGCAAGAGCTGCACTCCTTGCCAAGGTAACCGGCCACTGCTCAGAGTTTATCTAGACAACAAGATGTAAACTAAAAGGATTTACTTTGCAATTTTGACAATTTATTAAGTAGAGAAAACCCATTTAAAAAGAATCTATTATAATAATCACCTTCTCTGGAGAACTGAAGGAACACAGACTCTAAAGAAGTAATTATCATCTCCGAATACATTTTTGTTCCCCCTGTACTCAGCTATCAGACAGTCTATATACTATAGTGTAACAAATAGCCCAGACTCCTAAGGCTATGTGCCCACGCTGCGGATTTACCGCGGATTTTCCGAAAATCTGCAGCAGCGGCACTTCCAAGCCATTTCAATGGCATTTTGGAAATGCTGTGTCCATGCTGCGGATTTTCCGCGGATTTTGATCCGGAAAAATCTGCAGCATGTCAATTATTGTTGCGGATTTTGGTGCGGATTTTGGGTTTAGAATGGGGGAAAAAAAAAAAATCCGCATCAAAGTCCGCGGCAAATTCGCGGTAAATCCGCAACAAAAATAAGGTGCTGATTTGCCGCGAAAGTCGCGGATTTTCATGCAGAAAAATCCGCAGGTACATTCTACCGTGGACACATAGCCTAAGGGTTTACACATAGTCAGTGGACTCCTATATGCTTTATTGTCTCGTGGTATTTGCACATGTTTCTTATCTTCTAATTTTATCAGAATAGCGCAGGCAGTGTGTGAATTTGGTGAAAAAAAATGCTCTTTATTTTTCTCTTTAACCATTTTGCAACCTTTTAGAGTAAAACGATTCGCGTTTGCCAAATAAAAACACTTACAGAAAACTTACATCTGGCACATACTGGAGTGAGGTGCATAAAAAAGTGACATTTTTCGGAATCTGACCAAAACATCTGTATACATTAATTTGCCAAAGTCAAATAAAAAAAAAAAAAAAAGAAGAAAGACAACTCAGAAAATGGTAGAAAACGTAAAGAGAATAAGATGCAAAAACAAAGGCTACTAATGAGCAAATTTATCAAGAAAACTGGAGAAAGAGCAATTATGAATTGGGGGCATGAACGTTTCCACTGACTAGTCCAAAGTGACTTCTTGCCACCCAGCTACAGTTGACTGACAGATCTATCCCTATGTTTGCCTCTAGAATTGTGGTGCTCGTATCATGGGGAGGTCACCCCAAATATCCGTATTAAAGTAATATCGGCACTCACATGAATTGTTTCCATTTTTCTTCCATATTTCCAAAAAGGTGATTACCAGTGACGCGTTTTGGCTTGCATTCCCAAGCCTTCCTGAGAATCCAAGCCGAAATGCGTCATTTGTAACCAACTTTTTGGAAATATGCAACAAAAAATGAAGATAAATGGAAACACAATTCATGTGAGTTTCGATCAGACTTTATTATGTTTGCAGTTTGCACATAGGGTTAGATCGGTCAGCGATAGGGATTGGGGCAGGAAGAAGCTTCAAGGACATGAGGCACACAGTCCCCGGACGGCTTTTCAAAGTATGATTTCTCTGAAATCCCGAGTGTTTCAGAGTAAAAGATACATGACTGCAGTCTTGCAGTCCAGGGAAGAGCATACGCACAGGCTCCCAAGAGGTAAGGGGGCCACAACCACCTCCAAACCAGGTGGAACTATAAATTATGAGGAGCTATTGGACAGCACGGACCTCAAGAGTAAGGGGGCCACCACCACCTCCGAACCAGGTATTGGACAGCACGGAGCTCAAGAAGTAAGGGGGCCACCACCACCTCCGACCAGGTGAGTGCTGCTAAGAGCAGTTCTACTATTCATATGTGAGGCCGTATGGCACATTTTATAAAAATATTTTAGTGTAGGACTGCCTCAAATGAGATTTGCCGTGACGTGGCGAGGCAGCTCAAGAAATTGCAATTTTTTGCCAAAAATCTCAAAATTTTTATAATAAGTACAGTTTGGAATTGTTAGTGCTGAAGTGCACATTTAGTGCTGGCTTTTTGTTTTTTCTCCAAACCAGGTGGAACTATAAATTATGAGGAGCTATTGGACAGCACGGACCTCAAGAGTAAGGGGGCCACCACCACCTCCGAAGCAGGTGGAACTGTGCATTATGAGGAGCTATTGGACAGCACGGCGCTCAAGAGGTAAGGGGGCCACCACCACCTCCGAACCAGGTATTGGACAGCACGGAGCTCAAGAAGGAAGGGGGCCACCACCACCTCCGAAGCACGTGGAACTGTGCATAATGAGGAGCTATTGGACAGCACGGCGCTCAAGAGGTAAAGGGGCCACCATCACCTTCGAAGCAGGTAGAATTGTGCATAATGAGGAGCTATTGGGCAGCACGGCGCTCAAGAGGTAAGGGGTCACCATCACCTCCGAACCAGGTGGAACGGTGCATAATGAGGAGCTATTGGACAGCACGGCGCCCAAGAGGTAAGGGGGCCACCACCACCTCCGAACCAGGTATTGGACAGCACAGAGCTCAAGAAGGAAGGGGGCCCCCACCACCTCCGAAGCAGGTGGAACTGTGCATAATGAGGAGCTATTGGACAGCACGGCGCTCAAGAGGTAAGGGGTCACCATCACATCCGAACCAGGTGGAACTGTGCATAATGAGGAGCTATTGGACAGCACGGCGCTCAAGAGGTAAGGGGTCACCATCACCTCCGAACCAGGTGGAACTGTGCATAATGAGGAGCTATTGGACAGCACGGAACTCAAGAGGTAAGGGGGCAACCAGCACCTCCGAACCAGGTATTGGACAGCACGGAGCTCAAGAAGTAAGGGGGCCACCACCACCTCCGAACCAGGTATTGGACAGCACGGAGCTCAAGAAGGAAGGGGGCCACCACCACCTCCGAAGCAGGTGGAACTGTGCATAATGAGGAGCTATTGGACAGCACGGCGCTCAAGAGGTAAGGGGTCACCATCACCTCCGAACCAGGTGGAACTGTGCATAATGAGGAGCTATTGGACAGCACGGAACTCAAGAGGTAAGGGGGTCACCAGCACCTCCGAACCAGGTATTGGACAGCACGGAGCTCAAGAAGGAAGGGGGCCACCACCACCTCCGAAGCAGGTGGAACTGTGCATAATGAGGAGCTATTGGGCAACACGGCGCTCAAGAGGTAAGGGGTCACCATCACCTCCGAACCAGGTATTGGACACCACAGAGCTCAAGAAGGAAGGGGGCCACCACCACCTCCGAAGCAGGTGGAACTGTGCATAATGAGGAATTATTGGACAGCACGGCATTCAAGAGGTAAGGGGTCACCATCACCTCCGAACCAGGTGGAACTGTGCATAATGAGGAGCTATTGGACAGCACGGAGCTCAAGAAGTAAGGGGGCCACCACCACCTCCGAACCAGGTATTGGACAGCACGGAGCTCAAGAAGTAAGGGGGCCACCACCACCTCCGAAGCAGGTGGAACTGTGCAGCATGAGGCACTATTGGACAGCACGGAGCTCAAGAGGTAAGTGGGTCACCACCTCCAAAGTAGGTGGAGCTGTGCACTATGAGGAGCTTTTGGAAGGCAAGGGGCTATATATTGTTCTTGCATAGGGGTCCTCTTCGGTCTGTGTTTACCCCTAGTGTAGGTATTGTATGATTTATGCTTCTTGTGTATCAGGTGATGGGTTCCCTTGAAAATTAAAGGGGCTGTCCACTACTTTTACATTGATAACCTATCCTTAGGAAAGGTCATCAATGTCTGATTGGCTGAGGCCCGACATCTGGCATACACGCCGATCAGTTGTTCTTCGTGCCGGCGACAGCAGCAGGTGGCTAGAAATGCTCAGTTCAGGAGCTGCTCCGTCTTCCGATAGCAGAACATCCGCCTCCTATTGATGTGTATGTGCAGTACCCGGCCACTATCAGAAGACAGAGCAGTTCCAGAGCAGAGTATTTCCGGCTGCCATTGACGAGCACAGTTGATTGGCGGTAGTGCCGGGTGTTGGACCCCATCCGATCAGACATTGATAACCTATCATAAGGAACGGCCATCAAAGTAAAAGTAGTGGACAACCCCTTTAATGTTTCCAATCAGCCAGTACCTGGTGCTGCAACTATTGGCAAGAGGCCGAAACATGGTGCACGTCCAGAGGCCCGGCACTCATTTTTGCATCCGCGCCGGTGACAGCAGGTACCATTGTAAGTTGCTGTAAGCAGAATGCGGAGAGCGTGAACATTATAACGCTATTTGTGTATGACCTCCTTCTCCAGCTGCCAGTCAGCATTACTCCATATTTGAGAGTAATGACAGAGTGTGATGGCCAAAGACCAGAGTGTCAAGAGGATCTGATTACAAAGGCACAAAAGCCTCTGCCTTACTTACCTGAAGACTCAGTCTCTCCAGCCTCATCTCCAGGATTTTATTCGCCTCCTCTAACCGGCCACGTTCGGCTTCAAGCTCCTCAATTTTCAACCTGCAAGACAAGCAGAGCATGGAGAATACAATATGAAGTGACATGTGTGGAATAATAACACACTACGGGGCATTTCCATCTCCGCAGTCCTCTCCCTGCAGACCGCTGGCCGCCATTACTAGACTAGAAATGAAAATTCTCCCTTTATCCCGCTGTCTTGTCGGAACGGAGCTGCTCTGATCATTGCAGCTAATGAACATTTACTCTAAATGCTGTAATAAAGCATTAAATATTGAGGAAGACCACACAAATATACAAACAAAAAAATGATATCAATTGCACAATGTTTTTTACTCTTTATGTGAATTCATTACTTTTTTATTTTATACTTTTATGTTTCTCTTGATACATTAAAGTGATTTCTTATTGTATATTCAAATGGTCTCTTCAGGGTGGAAGGAGACAAACTCTGGTGCAACCTATTGGAAGTAGCAATCCTAAAAGTCAAAAGTGGCCCTTTAACGAGCCTTAGGATTTATGTCAGATCAGAACCTCAATTTGCAGACACGGTGTTTCGGGGTGATTGCCCCTCGTCAGTGCAAAGTATGGGATCTGATCTGGCTGTATGAAAAGCTATAATGGGGTTTAAGGGGAAAATTTTTCTCTTTGCGGAGACTGACAAACCAGTCTGGCTGCCAGTGAGGAATCTTATAGCTGCAATGCTCCTCTAGGAAATATTCAAATTGTCTCTTTAGGGAGGAAGGAGATGAACTTTAGTGCTACCTATTGGAAGTGGCAATCCTAAAAGTCAAAAGTGGCCCTTTAACAAGCCTTGTCAAATGACTTAGGGTTTCTGCCAGATCAGAACCTCAATTTGCAGATGCAGAGTTTGAGGGTGATTGCGCCTCGTCAGTGCAAAGTACGAGATCTGATCTGGCTGAATGAGAAGCTATAATGGGGTCTAAGGGGAAAATTTTTCTCATTGCAGAAACTGACAAACCAATCTGGCTGCCAATGAAGAGACTTATGGCTGCCAATGAAGAGACTTATGGCTGCAATGCTCCTCTAGGAAATATTCAAATTGTCTCTTCAGGGAGGGAGGAGACGAACTCTAGCGCCACCTACTGGAAGTAGCAATTCTAAAAGAAAAAGTGGCCCTTTAAGAAGCCTTTTAATAAGACTTAGGATTTATGCCAGATCAGAACCTCAATTTGCAGGCATGGTGTTCTGGGGTGATTGCCCCTCGTCAGTGCAAAGTATGAGATCTGATCTGGCTGTATGAAAAGCTATAATGGGGTCTAAGGGGAAAACTACAGTCAATGGCCTTGTCAACGTATACGTCCAAATCCTTTTTTTCAGGGCTTCACATGTAATAAGCCCCAACAAAGCCACTGACCGTAATGTAAATTTAGCCCTACCTGCAATCAATATAAAAAATGAAGCAACATAGAAGTTACACATAGAGTTAAAAGTTATCCATTTGCTCAAAAAAAAATTTAATTTATTTATTTATCCTCCAAGGACCACCTAAAGCTACATGCAGCCCTACCGGCCAACTGACCACCATTTAGAAAGTGATGAATGTTTGTATACCTCATTACTATATTTTACTTCCCCCTCCCCCAAACTCTATACCACAGTGCTGTTTCAATTCCCAGTTCATGCTCCTTTAGATGCTGCTTTCAACTGCTGCTCAACAAGAATCCATACATTATATTCAGATAGTCTGTAAACGTGACTTTCTCAGTTTCTCTGCTCGCCTTCCCATTACTAATTCAGGGGAATACCAGTAGACAGACTGTCTGAACATAGTGTATGGATGTTGCTGGGCAGCAGATCAAAGGAACTTCTAAAAGGAGCATTGTGTGGTAGTGGGACAGCATTACAGCTTATGGTTTTGGAAAGAATGAAGCAAAATAAGGTTGCAAAAATCATAATTTAAGTGGGCAGCTGGAAGCAAGGGCTGAATGTGGCCTTAGATGTCCACCTTGAGCATCGCCTATAACCTCCTTAGAGGGGTTATTCTCATGATCAGAAAATTTAAATTTGCTAAGCTCTTTTAAAAAGAAGCAAATTTGCAGTTTACTTATTAAAAAACCACTTCACTCTGAATAAAGGATAGGCTTTTCAATTCTGTGCAACTCGTTGGCTAGGTTACTGGCCACCTCTGCAGGTCTGTCAGCAGTGGCCAGACTCCAGGGTAAGAAATGTAGCATTACAAGCTCTGCCCGATAGAGCTTGCAAGCACTGCCCCGAATCTGGATGGCTTAATGGCTGGTGCACTTTTGCAATGCCACAGAGGCAAAGCTACCTTTATTTGTAGCAACAGAGAGAGAGAGAGAGAACACAGCTCGGGAAAGCAACATGATGATGCTATCAGTCTGATATGTCAATCATGTAGGAGGGCAAAACCCTGTAGCAAGTTAGATGGCAAGGGTTCAGAAGGTCACAGCGCATTGTGGATCTTAGATCCTCTTTATTGCCTGCTCACCATTTACCTTGAGTTGGGGCATACTGAATTCCATCCCGTTCTGTAGGATTTAAAGGTTCCTTTCTATCCTGCAGTGATCTAACAGGTTGTTGTAATCTGAGCTGCAGCCACTCCCTGCTATAAATATCTGCTTTTCACTCCTCCTTATGCCGGCTATAGCTCATACCTATGCTGACCATTTTGAAGGAACTGTGTTGTTGTTTCTGTTGCAGCTGTGAAGCTCCTTACTGAAGAAACTTTGGAGTGCTTTTTGTTGTGTCTTTCCCTACCAGTTTGTCTTACCTACCTCATGTTGTCTTATTGTTGGCGCTCACTATACAGGGTCTGTTTAGCGTATGCGAAGGCCTAGGCACGTGATAGGCACACGGTTGTAAGGGACCAGTCTAGGAACGTGATGGAGAGCAGGTTCAGCCTTAGGCAAATGCTAGGAGGTGATACCACTCCCCTCTCCATAGCGCAAGGGCCTACCATTGTATTATTTTCCTGGTGCACAGTGTGTGTTGTGTCACCTGCAGGGAGTCCTCTCCTTCCCCGGCGTGACAATACCGAGGTGTTTCTGCTGAGTCTTGCAACTTGTTCTCCTCTGTCCAGGAGTGCCACCTGCAGTCACATCGTGACAATCTGAGACCTAATCTGATCACCTGAGGGCTACGAAATGTGTTATGATGACCATCAATGACCTCCAGTAATGGACTCTGGTAGTCAAGTCACTGGAAAGTCCTCATTGCCAGGAGTCCTCTCATGACCAGGCGTGCCACCTGCAGTCACATCGTGACAATGTGAGACCTAATCTGATCACCCAAGGGCTACGAAATGTGTTATGATGGCCATCAATGACCTCCAGTAATGGACTCTGGTGGTCAAGTGACTGGAAAGTCTTCATTGCCAGGAGTCCTCCCATGACCAGGTGTGCCACCTGCAGTCACATCGTGACAATGTGAGACCTAATCTGATCATCTGAGGGCTACGAAATTTGTTATGATAACCATCAATGACCTCCAGTAATGGACTCTGGTGGTCAAGTCACTGGAAAGTCCTCATTGCCAGGAGTCCTCACATGACCACGCGTGCCACCTGCAGTCACATTGTGACAATGTGAGACCTAATCTGATCACCTGAGGGCTACGAAATTTGTTATGATGACCATCAATGACCTCCAGTAATAGACTCTGGTGGTCAAGTCACTGGAAAGTCCTCATTGCCAGGAGTCCTCCCATGACCAAGCGTGACACCTGCAGTCACATCGTGACAATGTGAGACCTAATCTGATCACCTCAGGGCTACGAAACATGTGATGATGACCATCAATGAACTCCAGTAATGGACTCTGATGGTCAAGTCACCGAAGAGTCCTCAGCAATAGCAGCACTTGAGGGTTCGTTGGATCGGGAAAGCCTCTTCCAGTTTCTCACGTCTAATACTGATAAAACTGTCATTAATACTTGGCAGTGCTTTACTGTTTTGTTAAAAAAAAAAAAGGAGAGTGAGCATAGTAGTAACAAATAACAGATGGGCTCCTTCTATTTTCGTGTGCCAAATGCCATCTGCAACATCAAATGTGTTTTTTTTTCCAATGTATGTATTTAAGCTGTGCTCTTCTTCTAAAGCATATGCCAGCAATCTGATCCCCATTATTTACTATACCCCGCGCGTTTCGCTTTCAGGTTTATCCATCAGCCATGTTTTTGCAGATTGGATCAAAGCTCCTCAGAAGAATTAACTAGTCCATGTGCAGATAACTCATTTGTTAGTTAGCGAGATAGATATTTGCAGAATAATTTAAGAAATATTGTTGTCTTAAACCCCCACACCCCCCTCCCCCCAAACCCCACTGTCCCCCTCCCACAAACAAAATCCCACCAAAGTGCAGGTCAAACACCTTTAAGTCTAGCTTGTCATCAGCTGGTTGTCAAGAGTAATCCATTCACAGCGGCAAAGAAGCAGAGACAGGTTACAGAGCCATGAATAAGGTGGAGCCGAAACGCGTCGGTTTCTTCTCTTCCCATGGTGTTTTCTTATACTGTCTGATTGAAGGACAATTTTAAAGGAGAACTAAATTGGAAGTTTTATTTTACCAAATCTTCTCTGTGAACATGGTTTGGTCCTACATATCGCTGGAATAACTATTCTCTGTATCTACAGTACAGAAGTAGGGGGAAATCTTTGACTCTTTGCTCCAGCTATCCTGTCTGTCATACTGAATAAAGACATTTCAAGCCATTAGACAACAAAGTTAACAGTATTGGTATTGGCTATTTAGGGCGTGATGCTAGACACTATGCAAAGTATGAATAGAAGGGTAGTTAGACAAGTCGGGATCATAAGCCAAGAGGTAATGTATAAGATTCAGGGAGCAGACAGAGACGTGGTCAGGAAGAGATTCAAGGTCAGAAGCCGGGAGATAAAATACAAGGATTGTGGAGCAGAGATGTGGTCAGGAAGAGGTCCAAGGTCAGAAGCCAGGAGGTAAAATACAAGGATTGTGTAGTAGAAACGTGGTCAGGAAGAGGTCCAAGGTCAGAAGCCAGGAGGTAAAATACAAGGATTGTGGAGCAGACAGAGACGTGGTCAGGAAGAGATCCAAGGTCAGAAGCCGGGAGATAAAATACAAGGATTGTGGAGCAGACAGAGACTTGGTCAGGAAGAGGTCCAAGGTCAGAAGTCAGGGCCTAACGTATAAGGTTTAGGGAGCAGACAGATGTGGTCAGGAAAAGGTTCCAGTTCAGAGGTCAAGACAACATACAAGGTTTAGGGAGCAGACAGATACATGATCAGGAAGAGGTCCAAGGTCAGAAGCCGGGAGGTAAAATACAAGGATTGTGGAGCAGACAGAGCCGTGGTCAGGAAGAGGTCCGAGGTCATAAGTCAGGCGGTAACGTATAAGGTTTAGAGAGCAGACAGCGATGTGGTCAGGAAAAGGTTTAAGTTCAGAAGCCAAGGCAACATACAAGGTTTATGGAGCAGACAGATACGTGATCAGGAACAGGTCTGAGGTCAGAAGTAGGGAGATAACATACAAGGTTTAGGGAGCAGAAACATCCGTGGTCAGGAGCCAAGATCAGAACACTTACACCAAACAGGAGCCAAGAGCACACTGAGTATACAGGAAGGATGACTGGCGAAGTTCAGAGAGAGCAAGCCCAGTAAAGAAACACAGCAATCACTAGGAACGAGGTGCCTCCCAGAACCAGCGTGGACCCTAGTGCTGAAAGACAACCTGTCAGCAAGAGCACAAGACACATAGCAGAGCATTTTCAAATGCAAAATGCTCCGCACAGTGTAACCATGACAGAGGCTCTTTAGTCTTGCCCCTTGTCCCCCCCAGGAACCACCCCAATACTGAAAAAAAATAACCATTTATGGGCTGGTTTAGGGTAAACCTCACCCAGTTTTGTCAAGGAATACTGTAAATTTGTCATGTCACGGCTGTTGGAGAGTCCTGAGAAATTTAGAACAGTTGACTTATGTGACAATCGCAGGTACAATTTTAAGATGGAAAGGGAAAGAAAGTTCCAATACCCATAGTGCTGGCATAATGCTGGTTAAAAGGAATGGCATGATATAGAGAATAACAATCAGTGTTCTGGGCCATATTAACACTAGAACTACTGGACTCGTGACCCCTATATAGAAATACATGGTGCAAAGTAGTCAAAATAACTACCTCAGTAGTTCTAGTGTTAATACCATATTTGCCAACCTGTAACAATGGCTTTCCAGGAGTTGCAAGTGTTTCGTTCAGAATGTCAACCCCCACTTTTTGATAGCCACACTCCCCCAAAATCCATAACCCTACAACGTGCAACTGAATGCTGTGGCACCCTCTAATGACAGGCTGTCTCAGCATCAGGGATAGGAAACCATCCAAAAATACTGATTCGCACCAGTATTAGGTGGTGCCAGTCCGTTTAACGGTAAGTATGCAATTATCCAAGCTTTCTAACAGTGTTTTAAAAATGGCAGTAGATCTATGCAGACTATCTTCCCAAAAATACCAGTATAAAAGGGTCTTTGTTTTAGTATAACCATGGAACAAAATCTGTCAGTAAGTTTTCCTATGTAATCTGAGAGCAGCATGACATAGGGGCTGATACCCTCATTCCAGTGATGTGTCACTTACTGGGCTATACATTATTTAAAAAAAAAAAAAAATCACGTTTTATCAGCAGGAGATTATCACTTAGAGGACTAGGTGTCTCGTGTTTCCTGGTCCAACCACACCCCCAAAACTGATTGGTAGCTGTCAACATACAGACTACACAGAAGGCAGCCAGTGGAGTGGGCGGGATTAAATTCTCAGCTCTGATAGATCTGCAGCAGAGAAAACTGTGATTGTATCAGAACTGCTGCACCCAGTAAACCACTGTAATCAGAGTCTCTATCCCTACATCATGCTGTTGTCAGGTTACATAGCAAAAACCTGCAGCCAATTAAGCCAATCTACATAATGATATACACTGTGTGCAGAATTATTAGGCAAATGAGTATTTTGATCACATGATAATTTTTATACATGTCGTCCTACTCCAAGCTGTATAGGCTTAAGAGCAACTATCAATTAAGTAAATCTGGTGATGTGCATCTCTGTAATGAGGAGGGGTGCGGTGTAATGACATCAACACCCTATATAAGGGGTGCTTAATTATTAAGCAACTTTCTTCCCTTTGGCAAAATGGGTCAGAAGAGAGATTTGACGGGCTCTGAAAAGTCCAAAATTGTGAGATGTCTTGCAGAGGGATGCCGCAGTCTTGAAATTGCCAAACTTTTGAAGCGTGATCACCGAACAATCAAGCGTTTCATGGCAAATAGCCAACAGGGTCGCAAGAAGCGTGTTGGGAAAAAAAGGCGCAAAATAACTGCCCATGAAATGAGGAAAATCAAGCGTGAAGCTGCCAAGATGCCATTTGCCTCCAGTTTGGCCATATTTCAGAGCTGCAACGTTACTGGAGTATCAAAAAGCACAAGGTGTGCCATACTCAGGGACATGGCCAAGGTAAGGAAGGCTGAAAACCACCACCAATGAGCAAGAAACATAAGATAAAATGTCAAGACTGGTGCAAGAAATATCTTAAGACTGATTTTTCAAAGGATTTATGGACTGAGGAAATGAGAGTGACTCTTGATGAGCCAGAGGCTGGATCAGTAAAGGGCAGAGAGTCCCACTCCGACTGACGCCAGCAAGGTGGAGGTGGGGACTGGTATGGGCTGGTATCATCAAAGATGAGCTTGTGGGACCTTTTCGGGTTGAGGATGAGGTGAAGATCAACTCCCAGACCTACTGCCAGTTTCTGGAAGACAACTTCTTCAAGCAGTGCTACAGGAAGAAGTCGGCATCGTTCAAGAAAAACATGATTTTCATGCAGGAGAATGCTCCATCACATGCATCCAACTACTCCACAGCGTGGCTGGCCAGTAAAGGCCTAAAAGATGAAGAAATAATGACATGGCCCCCTTGTTCCCCTGATCTGAATCCCATAGAGAACCTGTGGTCCCTGATGAAATGTAAGATCTACAGGGAGGGAAAACAGTCCACCTCTCGGAACAGTGTCTGGAGGCTGTGGTGGCTGCTGCACGAAATGCTGAGCGTAAACAGATCAAGCAATGACAGAATCTATGGATGGTCGGCTGCTGAGTGTCATCATAAGGAAAGGGGGCTATATTGGTCACTCATTTTTTGGGGTTTTGTTTTTGCATGTCAGAAATGTTTATTTTTAAATTTTGTGCAGTTATATTGGTTTACCTGGTGACAATAAACAAGTGAGATGGGAATAGATTTGGTTTTTATTAAGTTGCCTAATAATTCTGCACAGTAATAGTTACCTGCACAAACAGATATCCTCCGAAGATAGCCAAATCTAAAAAAAACCCAAACACTCTAACTTCCAAAAATATTAAGCTTTGATATTTATGAGTCTTTTGGGTTGATTGAGAACAGAGTTGTTGATAAATAATAAAAAAATAATCCTCTAAAATACAAATTGCCTAATAATTCTGCACACGGTGTATGAGAGTTGACTATACCGCAAACATGTTACCTCTATGCGGTTTATTATACTTTTCTCCTTATTGTTGCTTTTTAATGGGGCTGAATGGGAGCCGTGGCTTCTCTATAGTGCTGGTAAGCAGATATAAATCTTCGTGCCCACCTATGGTCATCGGGGCGATGGCGTTTTCTGCAATCGTTAATCACAATTAGAGAAAATCAAGCTTTGCCTCCAATGTTTTGTGGACTTTTACCCCTGCGGTAACAAAGTAAGCCGTCTCTCTGCACGTTCCATTACACGAGCTACAGAATGAAGGAAATCCAATTTGTGCATGTAGGGAGGCCGCGTGACGGATGTGCAGGAGGACGGAGATCATCCAGTTCCATCACCTTCCTGGAAGAGGCCATCACAGAGAAGACACCGGCAGATGTACAGAAGTGCTGAGAATATCGGTGTAAGCTGGATGGAGAGTTTATAAGAAACAAACAAAAGCCCCCTGTAGGATGGAAGACCCCAGCGTGCACGGATCACATAGCAGGTAATGAAGATAATGGAGAAATATCAGGAGATTCCACCGCATGCAAGTGTCTGCCTCCAGGACGAGGAGGATATCATTATATATCGGATACAATTAGTGACTGCCTGTTCTGGCTCATTGAGGGCGTTATATGGGGTTTGTATTCTAAACTTCATCTACATCTTGTACCTCCATTTTCAAGATTGGGTGGGACGCCTGACCTCAGACCGCCACTAATACATGAGCGGGCACTACCATGCTCGGGTGCTCGGTACTAGTAACTAGTGATGAGCGGGCACTACCATGCTCGGGTGCTCAGTACTCGTAACTAGTGATGAGCGGGCACTACCATGCTCGGGTGCTCAGTACTGGTAACTAGTGATGAGCGGGCACTACCATACCATGCTCAGGAGCTCAGTACTCGTAACTAGTGATGAGCGGGCACTACCATGCTCGGGTGCTCTGTACTCGTAACTAGTGATGAGCGGGCACTACCATGCTCGGGTGCTCAGTACTCGTAACTAGTGATGAGCGGGCACTACCATGCTCGGGTGCTCAGTACTCGTAACTAGTGATAAGCGAACACTACCATGCTCAGGTGCTCAGTACTCGTAACTAGTGATGAGCGGGCACTACCATGCTCAGGTGCTCAGTACTCGTAACTAGTGATAAGCGAACACTACCATGCTCAGGTGCTCTGTACTCGGAACTAGTGATGAGCGGGCACTACCATGCTCGGGTGCTCTGTACTCGTAACTAGTGATGAGCGGGCACTACCATGCTCTGGTGCTCAGTACTCGTAACTAGTGATGAGCGGGCACTACCATGCTCAGGTGCTCTGTACTCGTAACTAGTGATGAGCGGTCACTACCATGCTCAGGTGCTCAGTACTCGTAACTAGTGATGAGCGGGCACTGCCATGCTCGGGTGCTCAATACTCGTAACTAGTGATGAGCGGGCACTACCATGCTCGGGTGCTCAGTACTCGTAACTAGTGATGAGCAGGCACTGCCATGCTCGGGTGCTCGGTACTCGTAACTAGTGATAAGCGAACACTACCATGCTCGGGTGCTCTGTACTCGTAACTAGTGATGAGCGGGCACTACCATGCTCGGGTGCTCAGTACTCGTAACTAGTGATGAGCAGGCACTGCCATGCTCGGGTGCTCGGTACTCGTAACTAGTGATAAGCGAACACTACCATGCTCGGGTGCTCTGTACTGGTAACTAGTGATGAGCGGGTACTACCATGCTCAGGTGCTCTGTACTCGTAACTAGTGGTGAGCGGGCACTACCATGCTTGGGTGCTCGGTACTTGTAACTAGTGATGAGCGGGCACTACCATGCTCGGGTGCTCTGTACTCGTAACTAGTGATGAGCGGGCACTACCATGCTCAGGTGCTCAGTACTCGTAACTAGTGATGAGCGGGCACTACCATGCTCGGGTTCTCGGTACTAGTAACTAGTGATGAGCGGGCACTACCATGCTCGGGTGCTCTGTACTCGTAACTAGTGATGAGCGGGCACTACCATGCTCAGGTGCTCAGTACTCGTAACTAGTGATGAGCGGGCACTACCATGCTCGGGTTCTCGGTACTAGTAACTAGTGATGAGCGGTCACTACCATGCTCGGGTGCTCTGTACTAGTAACTAGTGATGAGCGGGCACTACCATGCTCGGGTTCTCTGTACTAGTAAATAGTGATGAGCGAGCACTACCATGCTCGGGTGCTCGGTACTAGTAACTAGTGATGAGCGGGCACTACTATGCTCAGGTGCTCTGTACTAGTAACTAGTGATGAGCGGTCACTACCATGCTCAGGTGCTCTGTACTAGTAACTAGTGATGAGCGGGCACTACCATGCTCGGGTTCTCTGTACTAGTAAATAGTGATGAGCGAGCACTACCATGCTCGGGTGCTCGGTACTAGTAACTAGTGATGAGCGGGCACTACTATGCTCGGGTGCTCTCTACTAGTGACTAGTGATGAGCGAGCACTACCATGCTCGGGTGCTCGGTATTAGTAACTAGTGATGAGCGGGCACTACCATGCTCGGGTGCTCGGTACTAGTAACTAGTGATGAGCGGTCACTACCATGCTCAGGTGCTCAGTACTCATAACTAGTGATGAGTGGGCACTACCATGCTCAAGTGCCTGCTCATCAGTAGTTACGAGTACTGAGCACCAGAGCATGGTAGTGCCCGCTCATCACTAGTTACGAGTACTGAGCACCAGAGCATGGTAGTGCCCGCTCATCACTAGTTACGAGTACTGAGCACCAGAGCATGGTAGTGCCCGCTCATCACTAGTTACGAGTACTGAGCACCAGAGTATGGTAGTGCCCGCACATCACTAGTTACCAGTACTGAGCACCTGAGCATGGTAGTGCCCGCTCATCACTAGCTACCAGTACTGAGCACCGGAGCATGGTAGTGCCCGCTCATCACTAGTTACCAGTACTGAGCACCCGAGCATGGTAGTGCCCGCTCATCACTAGTTACCAGTACTGAGCACCTGAGCATGGTAGTGCCCGCTCACTACTAGTTACCAGTACTGAGCACCTAAGCATGGTAGTGCCCGCTCATCACTAGTTACCAGTACTGAGCACCTGAGCATGGTAGTGCCCGCTCATCACTAGTTACCAGTACTGAGCACCCGAGCATGGTAGTGCCCGCTCACTACTAGTTACCAGTACTGAGCACCTGAGCATGGTAGTGCCCGCTCATCACTAGTTACCAGTACTGAGCACCCGAGCATGGTAGTGCCCGCTCACTACTAGTTACCAGTACTGAGCACCTGAGCATGGTAGTGCCCGCTCATCACTAGTTACCAGTACTGAGCACCTGAGCATGGTAGTGCCCGCTCATCACTAGTTACCAGTCTGAGCACTAGAGCATGCTAGTGCCCACTCATTACTAACCTCCACCAATCACAGTAATGGCACATGCTAGTAAGAAGCAATCAGTCTGAAGAGTGAATAACACTTACTCATAATGAGAATCCACAGTGAATGTTATTCATTGAAGTGTTAGGAGTCCAGTGGGCGGTCCTAATCCGTGATTGACAGCCTGCCTATGTTAATGTGCATGCAGACGTAACGGTTGATCTACAGAAGACCACAGACCTCACCATAGATTGGATGTGGCTGTGGGTCACCTGCTCGGCCACCACTTCAGGGAACATAAGCCCTCCGTTCTGGTGATAGATTTTAGTCTGTGCACTCACCCCCCCTCTAAGCTAACCCTGTGGATAGACCATCACCAGATCTTACTGGAATATTTCTTTATTGCACTTTTATTTAGTAAAAAGATAAACTGAAAATTGTGAATGGAGGATATTTCAGAGGATGGACACAAACATTGGTGACCTGCACACAAGCCATTCATTATTGACGGGGTTGTTGGAGGAGCGGATGGCTACCTGCCTCGCAGCTTTCTCCTTGCTGGGGGGTGCTGGGCACTTTTACATGATGGACAGTTTGGACCAGCAGCGTGGTTACGTGGCTGACCTAAGCCATGCACCTTATCCTCTTAGTATATGAAGCAGCTTTCCCTGTGCAGTATCGGTGGAGCGCGGTGACACAGACGGGGTTCAATCCAGTGCTCCAGAGCAGCGCTTACAAGCTCTACAGAAAAGTCTTTCCAATGACTGTGTTCCTTGTCTGCTGCATCGGTAACTTCGGCAATGAGCTGTAATCTTTAGCATTGAAAAACATCTGCGCCTTACAATGGGGAGGATTTTTAATAAACTGTAAAGTTGCTAGTTGTAGAAGCAATATGAAGTGGCAACCATTTAAGTTCATGACTACATTTTAAAGGGGTTTTCTGTTTTTGGGAAACTCCTCTCTCCGGCTGCAGTTTATTTAAAGACAATCTGTCAGCTGGTTTTGCTATGTAATCTGAGAGCAGCATAATGTAGGGGCGGAGACCCTGATTCCAGTGATGTGGTCACTTACTGGGCTGTGCTTTGTGGTTTCAATAAAATCAGTGTTTTATCAGCAGGCAATTATCACCACAGGACTAGGTGCCTCATGCCTCTCGGTCGAACCTAACTCCCATCATCACTAATTAGCAGCTTCCTGCAATGTCCACAAAAAGCTGCAAATCAGTGGTGAGGGCATGATAAAAAAAAATGAGTGTATCACAACTAAACTTAAGTGACATTGCTGGAATCAGGGTCTCTGTCCCTACATCATGCTGCTGTCAGATTGCATAGCAAAAATCTACTAAAATACCCCCTTTAAAAAACAAAAACCCTCCTTCGGTCCAGTGTTGAGTGTCCATCGCTGCTCTTGCTGTATGTTATTGTCTGCAGCGCTGACGTTACGGTTAAAGGGTTGCAGACAATCGGTGATCTCAGCAGCTCTGAGCAGCTTGTGCTTTCTACATTCGCTTAGTTTTAGTGCTATGTGACATTAGCACTACAGAACAATATCAGGGGCAATAGAGGTGCGGACTCAGTGCTGGACCAGGGGAGGATGAGTGAAGCGCAGTGATTTTTTTTTTTTAAAACAATTGTAACCAGGGAAAGGGTGTTTTTTCGAAAAAAAAAAAAACCCCTTTAAAGCCTAAGGTTAAAATGGTGGGAAATGTCCTCGGAGGAATGAAAAGCTAGCGATGCAGGTATATTGACTTTTAATTGCTTTTTCCATAAAGTAAGATTAATTCATGATATTGTTTTGCAGTTATTTTATTTATTTTTTTAACTTAGCATTACAACACATTTTTCCAGGCACAATGGTCGGCTTGTGTAAACGCAGGGTTAAAGAGGAAAAAAGTGTTCTCCATTGTGAGGTCTTGCTACAGGCGCTATCTCAATCAGTCTGTCAAGGGACAAGTTCTGGTGACTTAAATTCGATATAATAGGGCAGAGAGCGCGGCCCTTCCACACAGCAGTAGCCGGGGACGGCCGCCGTAATGATGGGAGCACCTACCAGCCGGAATATGTGCCGGGGACAGAACATGGACAAAATGTCTCCAATTTATAATTACAGGTTGCAGTTTGATTAACTAAAGATAAGATTTTGTTTTCCCTATGAATAATTTGTCCTGATATTTTACTACTGCTAATCTTATTCTTATAGAAACACTCTGGGAAAAACGAAGGCACGGTGTAATGGCACAACTGGGTCTGAGGGGGGCAGCGTACTGCTCTGCATCATTTGATATTCACTGCCAAAACCACCAATGGCTGCACGACTG
The DNA here is from genome assembly GCF_048569485.1 of Anomaloglossus baeobatrachus. Taxonomy (NCBI): domain Eukaryota; kingdom Metazoa; phylum Chordata; class Amphibia; order Anura; family Aromobatidae; genus Anomaloglossus; species Anomaloglossus baeobatrachus. Next base: position 265,191,869 of record NC_134359.1, read on the forward strand.
CAACCAGGTATGTTTTACTCTCAAAATCGGTTCAAAGATCTGTCCGGGAACAATAAGAATAGACCTGAGTAGTCTGGCTAAAGTCCTGCTGGTTAAACAGACATGGAAAATAAGCAACAGATCGGACCTTGACAAGGCAGTCATCCCTGAATTATCTGTGATAACCCTTGCAGTATGCTGTCTTCAGCTTACATAGCAAAAACCTGCTGACAGATTCCTTCCAAAGGGGTTTTCCACTACTAATATACTGCTGACCTATCCTTAGGATAATCCTCAAGATCCGATAGGTACAGTAGGGTCAAAACAATGGCACACCCAGCATTCTGTTGGAACCGGCTACTGCAGATAGTTGCGAAAATCCTGTTTAAGTAACGCAACCGTTACCATCAGTCCTGGAATTAGAGGCAAATCTTCAAGGAAAACCTGTCACCATTCCCATTAATGTGACAAAGGGACGTCTCAATCACTACAGCCTGGGGGCAACTGCTTTGTAAGGCTGCTTTCACACATCAGTCTTTTGCCATCAGGCACAATTTGGCAGAAACATGAAAAAACACATCCGGCGTCTGTTGACGTCGGATGCGTTTTTTTTTCCTCCATAGACTTGCATTAGTGCCGGATTGCGCCGGATGGCCTTGCGTTCCATCCGGCTTTGTCTGGTGGCCGGATGAAACGTTGAGGTGAAGGTTTTTTTGTCTCCGGCGAAAAACCATATCATGCTGGATCCGGCGCCGTACGGCGTGTTTTATAATGGAAGTCTATGGACGCCAAATCCGGCGTAATACGGCAAAAAACGGATGCGGCCGCCGGATCCGTTTTTTTTTAACTGAGCATGCTCAGTATCAAAACGGATCCATCAAAAAAACGGAAGAAACGGATGGAAAAAACTGATGCAACTGATCCGTTTTTTCGCCGGATCATGCCTGATGGCAAAAAACTGATGTGTGAAACCGGCCTAAGTAAGTGCCCACTATAGTTGCACCACTGTCATGCAAGGTACAGGGAAGTATCAAGTGAGCAGTGAAAGGAAAAAGAAGGGAAGGGAAATCCTGTGTCAAGGGAAGGGGGATCTGGTGAACCCTGACTGCTGGGCCTTGGGTTCCCTCACCGCCCTAGCTAGGTTCCGCACCTATGCGCCGAGCCGGATACATGACCCTAGCCTGACCCTGATCAGGGTCCTAGGTAGGGAGCGGATGGGATGAGCTCTGTGTCAACCCCACTAGGCATTAAAGGACACACAGGGATAACAATCAAGGGACAAGTCTCAGGGACAGAAGCTACAACAATCGCCAAGATTCTACAGATGTATGCAAGCCACCTGCTTGCACTGAAGACTTGATATAGATGGATCAAAATCACCACCACCAAGTAATAGGAAGTAAAGGTATATACCGTATTTTTCGGACCATAAGACGCACTTTTTTCTTCCCAAATGTTGGGGGAAAGTTGGGGGTGCGTCTTATGGTCTGAATGTGGCTGCGGGGAATGAGGGTGCTGCGGTGGAGCGGGTCATCGGGGGCACGAGCAGGCTGTAGCAGCCTGCCGTGACCACGTGGACCCGCTCATTTAATATGCACGCCCATCCCCCGCCCATCATCCCTCAGCGCTGAAGCAGGCACTGACAGGTGGGCGGGATGATGGGCGGGGGATAAACAGCCGGCCCACATGATCACCCCTGGTAACTACAGCCTGGAGTGATCATGTGCGGCTGTATTCACTGCCCCCCGCGCATCATCATCAGCACGGGGAGCAGTGAATCAGTGTACAGTACTCACCGTTCCCCTGCAGCACCGCTCGTCCTCAGTCTGTGTCAGCGCCGCTGAGTGGAGCCATTCCCGTTACCCTGCTGCATTGCGATCATCTCCTGTGTCTGTGCTGGCGGCTGGGTGGAGACTAGTGGGGCGCACAGCGATGACGTCATCCCTGTGCGCACGGGTCCACACGCAGCCGCCGGCACAGACACAGGAGATGATCGCGATACTGCAAGGGAACGGGAACGGCTCCACTCAGCGGCGCTGACACAGACGGGAGGCCGAGAGATTCTGCAGGGAGTGAGGTAAGGTGAGGTGAGTATGAACGTTTATTTTTTTTATGTGCCACAGGATGTGGCCATACACCAGGATGGGGGTATATTATGAGCAGGATGGGGTCATATAAGCAGGATGAAGTCATATGAGCAGGATGGGGGCATATCAGCAGGATGGGGGCATATCAGCAGGATGGGGGCATATCAGCAGGATGGGGGCATATCAGCAGGATGGGGGCATATCAGCAGGATGGGGGCATATCAGCAGGATGGGGGCATATCAGCAGGATGGGGGCATATCAGCAGGATGGGGTCATCTGAGCAGGATGGGGTCATCTGAGCAGGATGGGGTCATCTGAGCAGGATGGGGTCATCTGAGCAGGATGGGGTCATCTGAGCAGGATGGGGTCATCTGAGCAGGATGGGGTCATCTGAGCAGGATGGGGTCATCTGAGCAGGATGGGGGCATCTGAGCAGGATGGGGGCATCTGAGCAGGATGGGGTCATCTGAGCAGGATGGGGGCATCTGAGCAGGATGGGGGCATATGAGCAGGATGGGGGCATATGAGCAGGATGGGGTCCATATGAGCAGGATGGGGTCCATATGAGCAGGATGGGGTCATCTGAGCAGGATGGGGGCATATGAGCAGGATGGGGGCATATGAGCAGGATGGGGTCCATATGAGCAGGATGGGGTCATATGAGCAGGATGGGGTCATATGAGCAGGATGGGGTCATATGAGCAGGATGGGGTTATATGAGCAGGATGGGGTTATATGAGCAGGATGGGGTCATATGAGCAGGATGGAGTCATATGAGCAGGATGGAGTCATATGAGCAGGATGGAGTCATATGAGCAGGATGGGGTCATCTGAGCAGGATGGGGTCATCTGAGCAGGATGGGGTCATCTGAGCAGGATGGGGTCATCTGAGCAGGATGGGATCATCTGAGCAGGATGGGGTCATCTGAGCAGGATGGGGTCATCTGAGCAGGATGGGGTCATCTGAGCAGGATGGGGTCATCTGAGCAGGATGGGGTCCATATGAGCAGGATGGGGTCATATGAGCAGGATGGGGTCATATGAGCAGGATGGGGTCATATGAGCAGGATGGGGTCATATGAGCAGGATGGGGTCATATGAGCAGGATGGGGTCATATGAGCAGGATGGGGTCATCTGAGCAGGATGGGGTCATCTGAGCAGGATGGGGTCATCTGAGCAGGATGGGGTCATATGAGCAGGATGGGGTCATATGAGCAGGATGGGGTCATATGAGCAGGATGGGGTCATATGAGCAGGATGGGGTCATATGAGCAGGATGGGGTCATATGAGCAGGATGGGGTCATATGAGCAGGATGGGGTCATATGAGCAGGATGGGGGCATATGAGCAGGATGGGGGCATATGAGCAGGATGGGGGCATATGAGCAGGATGGGGGCATATGAGCAGGATGGGGGCATATGAGCAGGATGGGGGCATAGCAGGATGGGGGCATATCAGCAGGATGGGGGCATATCAGCAGGATGGGGGCATATCAGCAGGATGGGGGCATATCAGTAGGATGGGGGCATATCAGTAGGATGGGGGCATATCAGCAGGATGGGGCATATCAGCAGGATGGGGGCATATGAGCAGATTGGGAGTATATGAGCAGGATGGGGGTATATTATGAGCAGGATGGGGGTATATTATGAGCAGAATGGGGGTATATTATGAGCAGGATAGGGGTATATGAACAGGATGGGGGTATATGAACAGGATGGGGGTATATGAGCAGGATGGGGGTATATTATTAGCAGGATGGGGGTATATGAGCAGAATGGGGGTATATAGCAGGATGCAGCCATATGCCAGTATATAGCAGGATGCGGCCATATGCCAGGATGGGGTATATAGCAGGATGAGGGACATATACTGTATATACAAGGCAGGAGGATCATTACCAGGATGCGGCACCTTAGTAGAGAATTTGGGGACATTACCCCCATAACAGTGTCGGCAGCAGATCCTTGCCCCATAACAGTGTGTCATGACCACATTTTTTGCTTAAAATTTTATTTTCCTATATTCCTCCTCTAAAACCAGGGTGCGTCTTATAGTCCGGTGCGTCTTATAGTCCGAAAAATACGGTATAGACAAGGAAAGTACTGATGAACAGGCGCTTAAAAGCTGAACACATCCCCGGGGTCCTAAAGGGAAAAGGATGAAAACCAAACTGGAGTGATAGAAGGTCAGGGAGCAGTTTGTGCAGCCTAACACTGTGACTTTCTATAGCCGGACACCACAGGTCTGTGTCACATGTGACAGCAGCTTAATATAATCTAAGTGCCTACTGTTGGTAGCCAAAAAAAGAAATCAACCTTAGGAGTATACAAAAAGATCTAAAAAGTGCATGGAGTTGGAATCTTTTACCTGTAGATAACATATCTCTACCCCAGTATATGAGCAAAACAAAATATACGGCACCAGTGTAAACCACCAACCACAGAGACAAGTGCTGGTGTTAGACCTTGAAAGCGTTCCTTCTCACTGACCTGAGAGAGTTGACGGCCTCGCTTGTGATGGAGGTGCTCTGCTCCGTCGTGCCCATCTGCGACTTCAAGAGGCTAAGTTCCGCCATTAGCTACAGGGACACAAAACATTCGGAGAAGTGTTAATACGAGCGCACGAGCTCCGGAAGGAGACAACAACGCAGCATTTTTTGATTGAAGGTAATGACTGCGGCATAATTTATTCAAGGTGACTGCTAATCTTATAGGGTCGCTGATTTTTATAGTTGAAGTAATTAAAAGCTACAAAGTATTGATTGGAGGAGGCAGAGAAGACAAACATGACAGAAGGTAACAGGTGGGTGAACGGATGGCAGCAGCGGGAACTAGGAGAACGAGTCACTCTGCTTTTCTTTTATTAGTGCCAGATCAAAGGTGGCCAGTTATTGCTCTTACATTTCTCCCACTCTTTCCTGAGTATTTAGATTTTGTTTTCGTTTAAATCCGCCATACTGTTCCAGAGAAATGGGCCTTTTCATTTTGTGCTACCTAAGGGGTGTGGCTGACAAGTCACGCCCCCGAGGAACCTTTAAGCACTAATAAAGGCAAATATCTCCCCGGAACTGTACAGTGGATTGTAAAAAAAAAAAAAAAAAGGGGGGAACTATTCAGGTGAACAGCATGAATAATAGAAGAGTAAAAACTGGACACTTTTGACAGCTCCTATTTGAGTCACTTTGTGCTCCTAAAGTATTTGCGCTAACCAACCGGTGGCAATAAATCACCAATCGCTCTTCAGAAACACACTGGAAAATTTGTAATATATCATTCATAGGCTACCATTGCTCTCATCAGCACAGGTCCTGTTTACATTGGAGGATGTGCTGCCAAGAATGATGAATTTTTTGTACAGTGCAAAACATCATTTCACCCGACGAACAAGCATTTGCCATTTTTGTTAGATACCGGCATCCAGTTTGGACTGCAAGATCATCATGAAAGTGAGTTCCTACAACAATCGTAAACAATAATCCAGTGTATATGGACCATTAGGCACCGGCCATACGAGTCCTAAAAAATTGTTTCTCATCAAGACATCTGCCAACATGTGGTATTATGGAATGTGGCGGTCCGATAACCCCCTCTGTGAGCCACATTGGAGAGCTGACTTCAGAGAGGCCAACATGGCGTGTTCCCCTTAAGATAAAAGAAAAATTCATGGGCATCTAGAAATTGGCCCGAAGTTTCCTGGGACGCTGCTTTCAGACTAAGGGTTGTCCTAATCCAACAAACTCATGAAGTTATACAATGCAGTTACTGATCAGGGAGGAATTATCAAAATCAGGAGCTTACTGTATTTGTAAATTAAATAAAAAAATGATTTTCATGTTAGGATATCAATAACAGATCGTTCAGACCCCTCCAACAATCAGATGATTTAATTAATCACTCAGCACTGTAAATCAGTACCATTTAAAGTAAAAGGGACTGAGCTATAGTACCAGGCACAGCAATTGTAAAAGGGACTGAGCTACAGTACCAGGCACAGCAATTGTAAAAGGGACTGAGCTATAGTACCAGGCACAGCAATTGTAAAAGGGACTGAGCTACAGTACCAGGCACAGCAATTGTAAAAGGGACTGAGCTACAGTACCAGGCACAGCAATTGTAAAAGGGACTGAGCTACAGTACCAGGCACAGCAATTGCAAAAAGGGACTGAGCTACAGTACCAGGCACAGCAATTGCAAAAAGGGACTGAGCTATAGTACCAGGCACAGCAATTGTAAAAGGGACTGAGCTATAGTACCATGCACAGCAATTGTAAAAGGGACTGAGCTATAGTACCAGGCACAGCAATTGTAAAAGGGACTGAGCTACAGTACCAGGCACAGCAATTGTAAAAGGGACTGAGCTATAGTACCAGGCACAGCAATTGTAAAAGGGACTGAGCTACAGTACCAGGCACAGCAATTGCAAAAAGGGACTGAGCTACAGTACCAGGCACAGCAATTGCAAAAAGGGACTGAGCTATAGTACCAGGCACAGCAACTGTAAAAGGGACTGAGCTATAGTACCATGCACAGCAATTGTAAAAGGGACTGAGCTATAGTACCAGGCACAGCAATTGTAAAAGGGACTGAGCTACAGTACCAGGCACAGCAATTGCAAAAAGGGACTGAGCTATAGTACCAGGCACAGCAATTGTAAAAGGGACTGAGCTATAGTACCATGCACAGCAATTGTAAAAGGGACTGAGCTACAGTAACAGATGCAACAAATGTAAAAGGGACTGAGCTATAGTGCAAGTTACATCAATTGTAAAAGGGACTGAGCTACAGTACCAGACAACAAGTGTCAAAAGGGACTGAGCTATCAATTGTAAAAAGGGACTGAGCTACAGTACCAGGTACAGCAATTGTGAGAGGGACTAAGCTACAGTACCAGGCACAACAATTGTGAGAGGGACTAAGCTACAGTACCAGGCAGAGCAATTGTAAAAGGGACTAAGCTACAGTACCATGCGCAACAAATGTAAATGGGATGAGCTACAGTACCAGAAACAGCAATTGTAAGAGGGAATGAGCTATAATACCAGGCACACTAATTGTAAGAGGAAATGAGCTATAATACCAGGCACAGCAATTGAAAAAAGGGACTGAGCTGCAGTACCAAGGCACAGCAATTGTAAAAGGGACTGAATGACAGTACCAGGCACAGCAATAGCAAAAAGGGGACTGAGCTACAGTACCAGACACAGCAATTATAACATGGAATGAGCTACAGTATTAGGCACAGCAATTGTAAGATGGAAAGAGCTACAGTACAGGCAAAGCAATTGTAAAAGGAGACTGAGCTACAGTACCAGACACAGCAACTGTAAAATGGAAAGAGCTACAGTACCAGACACAGCAATTGTAAAAGAGATTGAGCCACAGTACCAGGCACAGCAATTGCTAAATATATGGAGCTGTGCATGAAAACAATAAAGAGGAAATTCAAACAGCTGATGGGTGGAGGTGTCAGGAGTTGGTCCCTTAAAACCATATATAAATCAACAACTTTTTTTTAAGTACATATTAACAGGCCTGAGCAGCAATACCAGGTACAGCCACAACCCAATGAGGAGTTGTGCCTTATAAACAATTTAGAAGTATACAGAGGAGCTTTCAACCAGCTGAAATGTGGAGGTGCTGTGAGCTGCTCCCCACCAATCTTATACAGATGACCCAATTGAAGGCTAAAGCCAGAATAAAGCCTTGGTGCAAATGTCGGCAACCCTAAAGGAAAACTGCTGACATCATACCCACAGTACGGCATCACGGTTCTGGTCAGTCTCATGGCACGAGACGTTCAGAGACGCTGAACTCACTGACTGGCTGCAGTGTGGTTGATGTGTTTTTAGCATTGCAGACAATAACACCGGGCGCAGCGATGGAAGAAGGGTGAGTGTTTCGGGGTTTGTTTTTTTTAAATAAACTGCAAATGGATTTTTTAAAACCGGAAAACCCCATAAAATTTCCATATTTATTGAAATGAATACCCACATTTTTGGATCACAACATAGAAGAAAGTTAAATTAAGACACTGAGAAGTCTTTCCGCGCACATCAGCTTCCAATGCACGAATATGACGGTACTCCGCTCGTCTGCAGGCCTCCACTTTCATCTCTAAACAAAATGATAGAAGAAAGAAGCTGGCCTGTCAGCCGGAGATGCCGGGCTCAATCATGGCTCCACGGGTCCTGATTAACCATGGAAAACACGGCCAATTTCGAATTCATGAAATTTCCCGTCGGAGCCTTCAGAGACATCACAGGCCTTAGCTCCATGCAAGGGTCTGACAACACCTGTTTAGAGAACAGAGACGGAGCATTGAGGGCGCAGCAGTGCCAGCGCCACGCTCAGGTGAGACTCCCGGTAGGGTCATGGCGGTCAGCGCTGTAGAATACACCACCGTTCCTGCAGGAACGCACACACATCTCAAATCCAGGCGGCAGCTTCATCGCTTCTGAGCGGCCCCTAATTAAACGTCAGAGCTTGATGGTAATGACACATTAAGTGTTTTATCTTCCTGTTATTGTTACATGGTAAATGGAGAAAATTGCTTTATTTGCACTCGGGGTCAATTCCTCCACTGCGCTCTGACAAATAAAGCTCCATGTTGTAATAAAATGTGCGGTAAGGGAAATTCTATTAATATTGTCATGAGCACTTAATTTATACAATGAGACAGCCATCTGCTGATGCCAATTACAACCCCAAACCCCATACTATGGCGATGGCAGATCGGCACCTATGGGAAAGAACTGCAACAACGGTCCCTATGGCCAGAAGTGACCATGGCACAATGTACTCATTATTTATAGTGACCTTCTTGGGGAAACAATAGACTTATAGTTTAAGAAATTGTTTACAAAAACAACAACATATCTAAGTCACCATGGGAAGCATACAAATAGACTTTTCTTAATGCACGGTCTTAATACTCTCATCTCCCACAACAAGCTATTGACATCTACTCTTTTTTTTTTTGGGGTGGGTAGTTCCTCTTCATCAGCATTCTGCCAGCACTATAGGTGCTGGAGCTTCGATTCAGACATTCCTATCACACATTGTCACAATCATTGCCCAATGACTTGCCTGCCCTGAACTGAAAGCCCACCTTACTACTCATCTCTCACAACAAGCTATTGACATCTACTCTTTTTTGGTGGGCAGTTCCTCTTCATCAGCATTCTATGAGCACTATAGGTGCTGGAACTTCATTTCAGACATTCCTATCATACATTGTCACGGTCATTGCCCAATGGCTTGCCTGCCCTGAACTGAAAGCCCACCTTACTACTCATCTCTCACAACAAGCTGTTGACATCTACTCTTTTTTGGTGGGCAGTTCCTCTTCATCAGCATTCTTTGAGCACTATAGGTGCTGGAACTTCATATCAGACATTCCTATCATACATTGTCCTGGTTACTGTTCGATGGCTTGTGACTTTCTTGTCTCTTACATCATCTGCAGGGCACTGCAGGACCTCAGCTGCAATGCCATGCACATGAGGTAAGAGACATAGAAATGTAATATGGTTCTTCTGATTCACTATGTCTCTTACCTCATGTGCAGGGTATTGCAGGACATAAGCTGCAATGCCATGCAGATGAGGTAAGAGACATAGAAATGTAATATAGTTTTTTGGATTCACTATGTGTCTTACATGTGCAGGGCATTGCAGGACCTAAGCTGCGATACCCTGCACATGAGGTAAGACACATGGAAATGTAATATGTTTCTTCTGATTCACTATGTCTCTTACCTCATGTGCAGGGCATTGCAGGACCTAAGCTGCAATGCCATGCACATGAGGTAAGACACATGGAAATGTAATATGTTTCTTCTGATTCACTATGTCTCTTACCTCATGTGCAGGGCATTGCAGGACCTAAGCTGCAATGCCATGCACATGAGGTAAGACACATGGAAATGTAATATGTTTCTTCTGTTTTACTATGTATTTTACCTTATGTGCAAGGCATTGCAGGACCTAAGCTGCAATGCCCTGCTCATGAGGTAAGTAATAAAGTGAATCCGAAGAACTATACTACATTTCTAAATGGAGGGATTTGCTAATAATATTAATAATAATAATAATAATAATAATATTATAATACCTACTAGGATCTTAGAGATAGGAATACCAGATTAACCGTGCCTTATAAACCAAGAAGAGGACACAGTCACCAAAGTAGGGTGCCCCCTTTTAATCCTTGTTTTCGGGGTGCTAGGAGCCGGACTACTACAATCCTAAGAATTCCCAATACCAGAGTACAGGAAATACTAAATTGTTGGATCGGTCTATATCCCAAAGGTCTGTGTATTCTATAGGGAAATTAAGAGTTTTTGTGCGGAGTTGTAATTTGCACACTCTGCCAATAATATTTAACCCATACCCATATGAACAGTGAAGGGAAAAAAAAAAAAACAGAAAAAAATAGACATGATTACAAAAAATATACAAAAATATATGAATTTACTGGAAATATAAAAGGCGCATTTTGCTTCCGAACCCACAATTCTCAAAACAATTTATCTGATAATAAAGCAAATATTCAAAAGCAAAAAAAAAATAATAATATATGAAAGTAAATAAATAATCGGGCCAAACATGCTTAAAATTCTTTCAGATCAATCCCATCACATCACCCCGGCCAGACGGAGAGGAGCCAAGGTGCACGCCAATAATGCGGGGCTTTTCAACACCACTGTTTATTCAGAAACTGATAAGATTATCATAGCAAAAAATGTTTCCCTCAATTTTCTGATTACTCCTCTTATCGGCAGCTCGGCGGAGTCTATCAAAGCCAGCTGGGAGGAGAGGAGAGCCGAGCCATTCACACAAGCACAGAGCTGCAAATGGAAGGCACCACGTCTGCGGCTCGCTCCTGCACACAGATTCATTATTCCCCTTCTTCAGATCTACAGAGACACCGGCTCAGGAGGGAAGGAAATAGCACCGTTCAGGAGAAATGCCATCACAGGCTCACGCGTTTTGAGCATCGCCTTATAATTTAGATCTGATGATATTACAACAAATTTCGCTCCGCGCCTGGAGTTACTCATGGCAGCGATATTGGGTCCTGGAACTGCAAACACATCTGGAGATCCACATTACACAAAGAACTCTAATTTCATCACCTTATCTTGACATCTTAAGCCAAGTCGCTCAATTGGCTGCAGTTCACTTCATGACCACCGTGGGGCACCATATAGACACATATAGCATAAACAACTCTGCGCACAGTATCAGAAAATTACATTTTTCAAAGCACCCCTCATTTTGGGAAATGTGAAGTTAAAGAAAGATGATTAAACTCACATCTGCACAGTCAAATAGACTTTTTTTTATTAATAATAATAATACTAATTATTAATAATATTAATAATAATAATAACTAGCTGTAGTACCCAGCATTACCCAGGATAGTGACTAAGTGTGTTTCTATCTCTCTCCCACTTTCCCTACCTCCCACGCGCTCCCTCTGTCTCCTATCTGTCTCTCTTTTTGCCTGTCTCTGGGTGTGTCTGACTCTCTCTATGCCTGTGCGGGTCTCGATCTCTGTGTGTGTGTCTGTGTGTGTGTCTGTGTGTGTGTCTGTGTGTGTGTCTGTGTGTGTGTGCGGGTCTCGGTCTCTCTGTGTGTGTGTGTGTGTGTGGGTCTCGGTCTCTGGGTGTGTGTGTGTGTGTCTGTGTGTGTGTGTGTGTGTGTGTGCGGGGTCTCGGTCTCTGTGTGTGTGTGTGTGTGTGGGTCTCGGTCTCTGGGTGTGTGTGTGTGTGGTGTGTGTGTGTGTGTGTGTGTGCGGGTCTCGGTCTCCGTGTGTGCGGGTCTCGGTCTCCGTGTGTGCGGGTCTCGGTCTCCGTGTGTGCGGGTCTCGGTCTCCGTGTGTGCGGGTCTCGGTCTCCGTGTGTGCGGGTCTCGGTCTCCGTGTGTGCGGGTCTCGGTCTCCGTGTGTGCGGGTCTCGGTCTCCGTGTGTGCGGGTCTCGGTCTCCGTGTGTGCGGGTCTCGGTCTCCGTGTGTGCGGGTCTCGGTCTCCGTGTGTGCGGGTCTCGGTCTCCGTGTGTGCGGGTCTCGGTCTCCGTGTGTGTGCGTTTGTGTGTCTCGGTCTCCGTGTGTGTGTGTTTGTGTGTCTCGGTCTCCGTGTGTGTGTTTATGGGTCTCGGTCTCCGTGTGTGTGTGTGTGTGTGTGTGTGTGTGTGTGTGTGTGTGCGGGTCTCGGTCTCCGTGTGTGCGGGTCTCGGTCTCCGTGTGTGCGGGTCTCGGTCTCCGTGTGTGCGGGTCTCGGTCTCCGTGTGTGCGGGTCTCGGTCTCCGTGTGTGCGGGTCTCGGTCTCCGTGTGTGCGGGTCTCGGTCTCCGTGTGTGCGGGTCTCGGTCTCCGTGTGTGCGGGTCTCGGTCTCCGTGTGTGCGGGTCTCGGTCTCCGTGTGTGCGGGTCTCGGTCTCCGTGTGTGCGGGTCTCGGTCTCCGTGTGTGCGGGTCTCGGTCTCCGTGTGTGCGGGTCTCGTTCTCCGTGTGTGCATTTGTGTGTCTCGGTCTCCGTGTGTGTGTGTGTGTGTGTGCGTTTGTGTGTCTCGGTCTCCGTGTGTGTGTGTGTGTGTGCGTTTGTGGGTCTCGGTCTCCGTGTGTGTGTGTGTGTGTGTGTGCGGGTCTCGGTCTCCGTGTGTGCGGGTCTCGGTCTCCGTGTGTGCGGGTCTCGGTCTCCGTGTGTGCGGGTCTCGGTCTCCGTGTGTGCGGGTCTCGGTCTCCGTGTGTGCGGGTCTCGGTCTCCGTGTGTGCGGGTCTCGGTCTCCGTGTGTGCGGGTCTCGGTCTCCGTGTGTGCGGGTCTCGGTCTCCGTGTGTGCGGGTCTCGGTCTCCGTGTGTGCGGGTCTCGGTCTCCGTGTGTGTGTGTGTGTGTGTGTGTGTGTGTCTCGGTCGGTGTGTGTGTGTCTCGGTCTGTGTCTCGGTCTTTGTGTGTGTGTCTGCCTCTATGTGTCTCTGTGTGTATCTGTCTCTACTGATATCATATTACCTCACACATAAGCTTCTTATACTAAGAATGTACATTGTTGCCTATGGCAACCAATCACAACCCTTATTAATCACCTGTAGCCCCCAGCTCCAATGACTATAATGTAAGAAAGTTTTTTGAAGAGTAACTGTAAAGCTGTAAAAATTTTCCTGTCAAAACATAGTCTATGACGTTCCCTGAGTCACATGAGGCGTCTGTGCAAAATGTCATGATTGTAAATGTGACAGTGCGGATTCCTTTAGCGGACACACACACACACACACACACACACACACACACACACACACACACACACACACACACACACACACACACACACACAGCTTTATATATTAGATTTATTTTTTTTTACATAGGGAAACATTTTGTCACTATTTTGCTCTATATTTACAAATGTTTTCACTATATATTATCATCATTATTATATACAGTGGTGTGAAAAAGTGTTTGCCCCCAAAATTAAATATTACACATAGATAACATAAGTAAACGCAAAATGCAGTTTATAAATTAAATCTTTATTATTAAGGGAAAATAAATTCAAACCTACAGGGCCCTGTGTGACAAAGTGATTGCCCCGCAAAACCTAATAACTGTTCTGGCCACCCTTAGCTGCGACAAGTACAAAAGCGTTTGTGATAACTGGCAATGAGTCTTTTACAACGCTCGTGGAATTTTGGCCCACTCATCTTTGCTGAATTTTTGTAATTCAGTCACATTGGAGGGTTTTCGAGCATTAACCGCCTTTTTAAGGTCATGGCAGAGCACCTCAAATCGGATTAAGATCAGGACTTCACTAGGCCACTCCAAAGTCTTAAATTTTGTTTTTCATAAGCCATTCAGAGGTGGACTTGTTTGGATCATTGTCCTGCTGCATAACCCACGTGTGCTAACCCAAGCTGCCCCCTCCCTCCCCCCCAGATACACATACACACGTTAAAACAGAAATTAACTGTGGTTTATCATATCTTTGGGAAGCGGAATTCAATTTCCCTAGCCACACCCGGACCTGATAACTGCCACGGCTGTTCTCATTCAAGAAATCACTTAAATAGGACCTGCCAGACAAAGTGAAACAGACCAAAAGATCTTTAAAAGCTAGACATAATGCCGCGATCTAATTCAGGAATCAAATTCAGGAAAAAATGCAGGAAAAAATGAGAAACAAAGTAATTGGGATCCATCAATTTGGAAAAGGTTATAAAGCCATTTGTAAAGCTTTGTAGCGCCAGCAAACCAAAGTGAGAGCCATTATCCACAAATAGTGAAAACATGGAACCTTCCAGAAGTGGCTGGGCAACCAAAATTTCCCAAAAAGAGAGCAACGACGACTGAACAAAGGTCACAAAAAACAGCTGAAACAACATCAAAAGAACACCAGACCTCACTTATATATATATATATATAAATAAAACATGTTGTATAGAGGCCCATTTCCAACAACCACCATTCCAGTGTCCTAATGGTACATTGTGTTTGCTGTGTTAAAAGGCTAATGGATGTTTAGAAATCCCTTGAAAACCCTTGTGCTAGTATGTTAGCACACCTGAAAACAGTTTTGCTGATTAGAGAAGCTATAAAACTGCCCATCCTTTGAGCTAGTTGAGAATCTGGAGCATTACATTTGTTGGTTCTAGTAAACTCTCAAAATAGCCAGAAAAAGAGAAATTTCATGTGAAACTCGACAGTCTATTCTTGCTCTTAGAAATGAAGGATATTCCATGAGAGAAATTGCCAAGAAAATGAAGATTTCCTGCAACGGTGTGTACTGCTCCCTTCAGAGGAGAGCACAAACAGGCTCTAACCAGAGTAGAAAGAGAAGTGGGAGGCCGCGCTGCACAACTGAGCAACAAGACAAGTACATAAGAATCTCTAGTTTGAGAAATCGACGCCTCACGGGTCCTCAACTGGCAGCTTCATTAAATAGTACCCGCAACACGCCAGTGTCAATGTCTACAGTGAAGAGGCGACTCCGGGATGCTGGCCTTCAGGGCAGAGTGGCAAAGAAAAAGCCATATCTGAGACTGGCTAATAAAAGGAAAAGATTAATATGGGCAAAAGAACACAAACATTGAACAGTGGAAGATTGGAAAAAAGTGTTATGGACAGACAAATTGAAGTTTGAGGTGTTTGGATCACACGGAAGAACATTTGTGAGAAGCAGAACAACTGAAAAGATGCTGGAAGATTGCCTGACGCCATCTGTCAAGCATGGTGGAGGTAATGTGATGGTCTGGGGTTGCTTCGGTGCTGGTAAAGTGGGAGATTTGTACAATGTAAAAGAGATTTTGAATAAGGAAGGCTATCACTCCATTTTGCATCGCCATGCCATACCCTGTGGACAGCGCTTGATTGGAGCCAATTTCATCCTAAAACAGGACAATGACCCAAAGCACACCTCCAAATTATGCATGAACTATTTAGGTAAGAAGCAGCAGCTGGTATTCTCTCTGTAATGGAGTGGCTGCCCAGTCACCAGATCTCAACCCTATAGAGCTGTTGTGGGAGCAGCTTGACCGTATGGTGCAAAAAGTGCCCATCGAGCCAATCCAACTTGTGGGAGGGAAGCATGGGGCGAAATATCTCCAGATTACCTCCGCAAATTAACAGCTAGAATGCCAAAGGTCTGCAAAGCTGGAATTGCTGCAAAAAGAAAATTATTATTTCCAGTAAAAATCATTATTTCTCACCTCGTCACTGTCTGGACGATATTTTCTTTTCATTATGCAACTCATTTGATAAATAAAAGTGTGATTTTTCATGAAAAAGACAAAATTGTCCGGGTGACCCCAAACTTTTGAACTGTAGTATATACTATATTGATTAATAAATATTTTTCGAATTAACATATATGGACTTCAGTTTTTTTTTATAGGACATTTTAGATAGTCTTTAATGGCATGGAGTCATCAATGCAGATAGGATGTCCCTGGTGCTTACGATTCGCTCGGTGCCGACTCGTTGCCGGTAATACCTGATGTTCAGTCGCCGTTTACTGCATTGCTCCTTCCATTAAAGAATGCTTGCCCCCTACAGGATATTTTCTTCTTCTAATACTACAACATAATGAGTTTGCGTACAACATGATTAATACATGAGCGATACCATCAGGAGTCCGCATTAAATTCAGCAAAACCCCACTGGAAGTCAATGAAATTTGCAGAGTTTATGGGCAGTGTAAAGTTACTGTGTCACGCTCCTTCCATACAACCATTTATCAAACGCTTAAAAATGAATATGCAATGCTGCAAAATACACCCTCCGGGTGATAAGGGCTTATTTAAGAGAACGGGATTTATCCTTTATGCCACGGGGCACATTGATGACTGACAGGGGCCGGGGTTCGGTAAATTATTGGATACGGCAGGAGCTGCAACTCATCAATTTGTTAATTGCTGTGAACAATTTTACCTACATTAGGAAAATAATTCTCCTGTTCGAGCCGTAAAGGTTCAAAGCGACACTAAAAACAGGTCCCAGTACGTCAAGTGTGAGGGATGGACGAAGAAAAATATTCTTAAAGGGAGTGTGTCCTCAGGAAATGACCTATAGTAATCACAATTATTCATCCTCCCTAATTGCAAAATTTGGTTTATTAGCAAAATGTACAACCTAGCCAAATCAAGGAATAACTTTTTGGCTGTTATGACCTGCAAAAACAGGATACATAGCTAAACACCAGCTTCTGAAAGCATTCTAGAGGAATCCTAGATCATTCCTCAAGGGCCTCCAGAGTTCTTCAATACTCTTGGTTTGAGATCTTTAGGACATAAAAAAAATACATCCAGCTGTTATGACCTGCTGCAAAGAGGATGCATAGCCAGACACCAGCTTCTGGCAACTTCCTGGAGGAATCCTAGCCCTTTCCTCAAGGGACTCCATAGTTCTTTAATATTGTTGGATTTGCCTGTCTAGGACTTTGGAAAACAAATCTGGCTGTTATGACCTGCGAAAAAACAGTCTGTATAGCCAGACACAAAATTCTGGCAGCTTTCTGAAGGAATCCTAGCCCATTTCTTATGAGCCTCCACCGTTTTGTAATATTCTTAGTTTGGGATCTTTAGAATTTGGTAAAATACATCCAGCTGTTATGACCTGTGGAAAACAGGATGCATAGCGAGACCCCAGCTTCTAGAGGAATCCAAACCCATTCTTCATGGGCCTTCACAGCTCTTTAATACTCTTGGTTTGGGATATTTAGGACTTGGGAAAATGCATCCAGCTGTTATGACCTGCTAAAAACAAGATGTATAGCCAGACACAAACTTCTGGCAGCTTTCTGAAAGAATTCTTGCCCATTGCTCATGGGCCTCCACAGTTCTTTAATATTATTTCTTTTTGGGTGTTTAGGACTTAGTAAAACACATCTGGCTGTTATGACCTGCTGGAAACAGGATGCATAGCCAAACACCAGCTTTTGGCAGTGTTCTGGAGGATTCTTAGCCCAATCCTCATGGGCCTTCACAGCTCTTTAATAATCTTGGTTTTGGTTCTTTAGGACTTGGTAAAACACATCTGGCTGTTATGACCTGTAAAAAAACAGGATTAATAGCCAGACACCAGCTTCTGGCAGCTTTCTGGAGGAACCCTAGCCCATTTCTCATGGGCCTTCACAGCTCTTTAATACTCTTGGTTTGTGATCTTTAGAACTTGGTAAAACTAGCTGTTATGACCTGCTAAAAACAGGATGTATAGCCAGACACAAACTTCTGGCAGCTTTCTGAAGGAATCCTTGCCCATTGCTCATGGGCCTCCACAGATCTTTAATATTCTTGGTTGTGCATCTTTAAGACTTCTTAAAACACATCCAGCTGTTATGACCTACTGAAAACAGCATGTATAGCCAAACACCAGCTTCTGGCAGCATTCTGGAGGAATCCTAGCTCATTCCTCATAGGCCTCTAAAGTTCTTTAATATTTTTGCTTTCGGATTTCCATGCGCTTTTCCCTCTACTCTTCATAGTCATCAATAGGCAAGTGTTATCTGATACTTTTGTGAGTTGTTTTCCGGAGTTGATGATGAGTGGAAGAAGAGGGAGAAGTGGCTTATAAAAGGATTAAGTACATTTCTCCAATAAGATATAGTAGAAAATTTTTACTTCTAGTATTGATTTAAGCGAAGTTTATGTAAATGACAGTGACCCTTGAGTTGTTTTTCGGAGTGAATGATGAGTGAAGGAAGGAGAGAAGAAGTGGCTTATAAAAGGAGAAAGGAGTACATTTCTCTAATAAGGTATAGTACAAAGTTTTCACTTGTACTATTGATTTAAACAAAGTTTATGGAAATCATAGTGATCACGGAGTTGTTTTTCAAAGTGGATAATGAGTGGCAGAAGAGGGAGAAGTGGCTTATAAAAGGAGAAAAAAGTACATTTATCAAATAAAATATAGTACAACATTTTTGCTTGTACTATTGATTTAGGCAAATTTTATGTAAATTACAGTGACCATTAAGTTGTTTTAGAAGGTGAATGATGAGTGAAGGAAGAAGGAAAAGAAGTGGCTTATAAAAGGAGAAAGAAGTACATTTCTCCAATAAGTTATAGTATAAAATTTTCAATTGTACTATTGATTTAAGCAAAGTTTATGTAAATGACAGTGACCCTTGTGTTGTTTTTCGGAGTGAATGATGAGTGAAGGAAGAAGGAAAAGAAGTGGCTTATAAAAGGAGAAAGAAGTATATTTCTCCAATAAAATCTAGTATAAAATTTTCAATTGTACTATTGATTTAAGCAAGGTTTATGTAAATGACAGTGACCCTTGTGTTGTTTTTTGGAGTGAATGATGAGTGAAGGAAGAAGGAAAAGAAGTGGCTTATAAAAGGAGAAAGAAGTATATTTCTCCAATAAAATCTAGTATAAAATTTTCAATTGTACTATTGATTTAAGCAAAGTTTATGTAAATGACAGTGACCCTTGTGTTGTTTTTGGAAGTGAATGATGAGTAGAGGAAAAGGGAGAAGAGGCTTCTAAAAGGTGAAAAAAGTACATTTCTCACCTATTCTGTGCAAAAGTTACATTTTTTAATGATGGGAATAGGTCTTGAAATTAATGGAGAGAAAATACTTTGTTCTAACCTCTATAAAGTTATATTTTAAATTCATCATCTCATCTACATGATAAACATTAATAATATTAGTGAGTGGTTATTATTATAGTCAGATTAGATGAATTTCTTACCTTTTATTGTATTTGCAGCCATTACACTAAAATATTCCTGCTGACATAAAAAGCTTTTCTCACTTAGCCCGTGCTATATTTATACATAAAATATACTGGGATTTTTCAACAGCACCTGCTCTCCTCCTGATTTCTGCTGGTATCTGCTAAGGTTTGTTTTGCAGGATGCCCCCTGCTGGCAAAATGGGCATATAACATCCCAGATTTTAGATGTTTCATGCATATTGTCTTTAAAGATGGAGATATCTCAGAACTACAGACATTATTGAAAAGCGGATTTCAAAAAATCATTACACCCCTGCAGATGATTCCAAGATCTGCAGTTTTTGTATGACTTGGTATTATTCACCTACACTGCAAAGTAAGAGAATGTCTATCTAAGATGTGATATTTAAAAACGTGTAATGATATGACCAATTCTATAAGGTGCGTGTAATATATAATTTTACACTTTCCATAAAGAATTCATGCTTAAACCAACATTGTGCAACTTCGTAAATACAGTGTACTCTTCTATGATCCAGAGCTGCATTCATAGTTCTGCACAAAAAAAGATGATCGGTCCCAATATTCCTCAATGGTACAAAGTCTAAACGGAACCAGATCAAACAATTATGCAAAAGAACAAATGAATGAAAACAAGCAAGAGAGCAATCAAAACCGCACAGGGCGGCAAAAGAGGGAATGGGCCCCTGGAAATAAGAAACTAGGAATATGTGACAAAAAGGGATGCCCAAAAGAGGGAGAACCCAACGCAAAAGCGGGGGAGAACCCAACGCAAAAGCGGGGGAGAACCCAACGCAAAAGCGGGGGAGAACCCAACGCAAAAGCGAGGGAGAACCCAACGCAAAAGCGAGGGAGAACCCAACGCAAAAGCGAGGGAGAGACCACGCAGCAGAGGGAAAACCCAAGGCAGCAGAGGGAGAGACCACGCAGCAGAGGGAGAGACCACGCAGCAGAGGGAGAGACCACGCAGCAGAGGGAGAGACCACGCAGCAGAGGGAGAGACCACGCAGCAGAGGGAGAGACCACGCAGCAGAGGGAGAGACCACGCAGCAGAGGGAGAGACCACGCAGCAGAGGGAGAGACCACGCAGCAGAGGGAGAGACCACGCAGCAGAGGGAGAGACCACGCAACAGAGGGAGAGACCACGCAACAGAGGGAGAGACCACGCAACAGAGGGAGAGACCACGCAACAGAGGGAGAGACCACGCAACAGAGGGAGAGACCACGCAACAGAGGGAGGGACCACGCAGCAGAGGGAGAGACCACGCAGCAGAGGGAGAGACCACGCAGCAGAGGGAGAGACCACGCAGCAGAGGGAGAGACCACGCAGCAGAGGGAGAGACCACGCAGCAGAGGGAGAGACCACGCAGCAGAGGGAGAGACCACGCAACAGAGGGAGAGACCACGCAGCAGAGGGAAAGACCACGCAGCAGAGGGAGAGACCACGCAGCAGAGGGAGAGACCACGCAGCAGAGGGAGAGACCACGCAGCAGAGGGAGAGACCACGCAGCAGAGGGAGAGACCACGCAGCAGAGGGAGAGACCACGCAGCAGAGGGAGAGACCACGCAGCAGAGGGAGAGACCACGCAACAGAGGGAGAACCCAACACAGCAGAGGGAGAGACCACGCAGCAGAGGGAGAGACCACGCAGCATTGGGAGAGACCACGCAGCAGAGGGAGAGACCACGCAGCAGAGGGTGAGACCACGCAGCAGAGGGTGAGACCACGCAGCAGAGGGAGAGACCACGCAGCAGAGGGAGAGACCACGCAGCAGAGGGAGAGACCACGCAGCAGAAGGAGAGAC
Source organism: Anomaloglossus baeobatrachus (assembly GCF_048569485.1). NCBI lineage: Eukaryota > Metazoa > Chordata > Amphibia > Anura > Aromobatidae > Anomaloglossus > Anomaloglossus baeobatrachus. Next base: position 265,212,936 of record NC_134359.1, read on the forward strand.
CACGCAGCAGAGGGAGAGACCACGCAGCAGAGGGAGAGACCACACAGCAGAGGGAGAGACCACACAGCAGAGGGAGAGACCACACAGCAGAGGGGGAGAACCCATGCAAAAGAGGGGGAGAACCCACGCAAAAGAGGGGGAGAACCCACGCAAAAGTGGGGGAGAACCCACGCAAAAGTGGGGGAGAACCCACGCAAAAGTGGGGGAGAACCCACGCAAAAGTGGGGGAGAACCCACGCAAAAGTGGGGGAGAACCCACGCAAAAGCGGGGAGAACCCACGCAAACGCAAAAGCGGGGGTTAGCCCACGCAAAAGAGGGAGAGACCGCACAAAAGAGAGCACCCTCAAAAAAGAAGGGGAGACCATAAAAAAGAAGGGGAGAGACCATGCAAAAAAAGGGAGGGACCACACAAAAGAGGGGGAGAGAACGCAAAAGTGGGGGAGAGCCCACGCAAAGGAGGGACAGAGCCCACAAAAAAGAGGGGGAGAGCCCACAAAAAAGAGAGGGGGAGAGCCCAAGTTAAAGAGCACATGCAAAAGAGGGGGAGAGCGCATGAGAAACAAGGCACACAAGAATTCGGAAAAGCAAATGAAAAAACAAGTGTGGAAATAAGGGAGCAAATTAGAAAAAAAAGGAAGAAAATTAAAGATGGAGCAGAATATTAAAAGGGAATAAGAGGGAGCATACATGAAAATGAAGTTAAATGAAAAAAGGGGAGAGAACGAGAAAGACAGCAGACAAACAGAACGAGCAAGGAAGAAATGAGCGAAAAACCAGGCAAGGGAGAACAAGACAGCGCAGAAGGGCTGGAAGGAGGGGCAGCGAGATAGGTGCATATCTGAAATAAGGAAAATAGAAGGTCAGCCCCATTACAGGTAATTTAAAAAAAAAAGGTGGGGGAGAGCAAATAGGGTGCACATACGCTCCTTTGGCTAAATTGCATTGTAGACAAATTGTAACCTCTCTTCTAAAAAAAACAATAAGGGTAATTGCTTCTGCACTCCTCCACGATTCATAGAAAAGCAGAGTGGAAGATAAGGACACTTCAGCGAGTATCAGGAGGGTTGTCCTTAATCATTGATGTGTGAAGTCTACAGTAAATCAAAGCAGCGATCCCCAAAGCATGACAACAAATATCACAATAAAAGCACAAATGACAAGATTGGCAGCTCTTAAAATGACGATCACCTGGAGAGGACGCTCTTTTGCAGCAGCTGAGTATGCCTGTGACTGGTGGCCTGTCAATAGACAAGCTCCAGAGCTTTGCTCTAATAACTGTTCCTTCGACACGCATTATTTTACACTGACCCTATGTGAGAGAGGAGCTATTGAGGATGCTCTTATGGATAGCAAGGGACCATCTATTACTCTGCTCCGTATATTACAGGAACTGGAGGTTGCCCAGGGGCGACTCATTCATCACCGAAACGGCTACACCATCTAAGCTGGTCCAGAAAATGACAGATTGGGTGGGAAGATGGTGACCGGAGGTTGGATGCAGTTAACTTGATGTACCGCTCCTTGTTTAAAAGATTTTTAATTATTAACATTTTTCCTACAAGATTAGGTCCAATCAAAGCTCTTTAAATAAAACACAAATCGACTATTAAAGGGAATGTCAGCAGGTTTTTGCTTTGTAATCTGAGAGCCGCAAGATGTAAGGGTAGAGACCCTATTACCAGTTTTGAAAGAATCCCTGTTTTCTCTGCTGTAAATGTAGAAGTTGTCAGAATGCTGAGCTGCATTTAACTCCGCCCACACTCCTGATTGGCAGCTTCTTGTTTACACTGCCAATCAGTAGTGGGGGCGGGGTTACACAGATTAGCTGGACTGTATGGCACAAGAATCTCTTGCTGATAAAACAATGATTGTATTGTAACAACAGCAAGATGCTAAGAAAGGGAAACATGCCTAGAATCAGTGACCGTACATCATGCTACTCTTCGATTAAATAGACAAAACCTGCTCACAGATCGTATTTAACAAAATGAGGACATTTCAAAATCACACATTTTCCTGTGTGGCCTTTTACAGAAGATAGAATGGGGCAAAATTACAATTTGTTGTGCCCTTAACAGTCCTTTTCATTAGCATATAAAAATACTGATCAAATACGGACGCGCAATATGATTTGTTGCCATAGTGAAGAAAGGGTTTTAACCAGCTCACCTGTATAGGAACACATCCCTGTTTTAGAAACAAGGATAACAGGATCTGCAAGGATATGATATTTTGCCATTTTGCAATTACTTTTGCTACTTTTTTTTTGTATTGTATTCAATTGTATTGGGAATTTTGTTCATTTTTCATCCAGATTAGGCGGCTTTCACACTACGTTTTTTTAACATGCGTCCTGAACGTTTTTTTAACGCAAAAACGGATCCAGTGCAAATATGTTTTCATTTCAATGCATTTGCAATGGACTTGCGTCAACATGCATTCACCTGCGTTTGCGTGCGTTATAGTGAGGATCCAGCGAGTTGCAGTTTAACATTTTTCAAAAACGCTACTTGTAGCGTATTTTAGCTGCGTCCAAATACTGCAAATTGCTGGATCCTGACTATACTGCACGCAAACGCATGTGAACGCTGGCATGCTGATACAGGATCCTGCTTGCTCTACTGAGCATGCCCAGAAACCAGCCTCGCGTGATCAGTCTCTCTCTCCCACTCCCTCTCTCCCCCTCCCTCTCTGTCTCTCTCCCTCTCCTCTCTCTCCCCCGCCTGAGAGCTGCGGACACTCGTAACCAAAGTAAATATCGGGTAACCAAGCAAAGCGCTTCTCTTAGTTACCCGATGTTTACGTTGGTTACGTTTGCAGGGAGCCCGGCTTTTAGCAGCTGCGGATGCTCGTAACCAAGGTAAATATCGGGTATCCATGCAAGTTACCCGATGTTTACCTTGGTTACGAGCCTCCGCAGCTGTAAGATGCTGGCTCCCAGTCTATCACGTTCAGTTCCACTGACTCCCGATCACATGACTCCAATGCCCGCCAATAAACTTAAAGTGACAGGATCCTGCAAAATAACACATGCGTTTGCACGCGTTTTTTTGCTGTAAAAGCAGGATCCGCTTTTACAGCAAAAAAACCATTCATGACGCATGTTAAAAAAACGTAGTGTGAAAGCAGCCTTAGTCAAAATTTAGCATTCCCCAGTTCTACAAAATTGATGCTTTATCCTTCTATTAGGTCATAAATGTCAGATCAGCCCGAAACCCCTGATTAGCATTAAGGCAGTTTCATTATTGGCACTAAGTCTGTAAACTTATTAGAATTAGTGCTGGGTATTGCAATTTTTGCAGCACAATTGTGTGAATGGAGAGGTGCCTGGTAATAAAGGAAGAGGTTGTGACACTTTTCTTCATTTTGTTGGCACATGTGATTCCACCCATTGCTAATTTTTGCCACCACATGGCCCAATTTTGCGTCCCTCTGTTGATTCCATGATTGAGTTCATGGTCTTTCGCTTGGCATCTGAAAAAGTTTCAAAATTGCTTTCCTTACTCAGGGGTTTTGGTTCTGAATGTAGAGTCACCTTACGGCAGATGCAGTCTTTGCTGGGCCTTTTGGTTTTTCCATGTCGAGTCATGCCTATAGGTCGTATTTCTTCCCGTAGTTTGGCCCTTTCCGCTAGGGGTGTCAGGCTTCCCCATCACCGAATTCGGATTACCGCGCCTTTGCGTGTTGACATGGTCATTTTGACAGAGTTCATAACCACATGCAACGGTCATACGTGCTTTCAAGATGCTGAAAAAACTAATGGGGAGCTACCCCTTTTTTCTGACGCCTAGGGGTCCCTCGGTTTTGGGGTCATCTTTGGTGAGCAGTGGTGTGCTGAACATTGGCCAGATACATGGAATGCTGAGGGTTGGGTTTTCGATTTAACCTTCGTTGAGCTTTTTTCCATAGTGGCGGCTGCCCTATTTGGGGACCTGTCCTCAAAAATAAGCATATTTTCTTTCGGACTGACAACATGAGTGTCTTTAAATTTAACGACTTGTTGTTTTTTTTCCCCCTCCGGTTATTAAGTTGCTTAGATCATTAGTCCTTAAGTGCTTGGGGTTTAACGTCTGGTTCCGCGCCTGCTATGTTCCAGGAACTAATAATGCTGTTGCTGATGCCCTTTCTCACTTTGATTTTCAGAAGTTTCGAGAGCTTTGCACCCATGCTCAGCCAAAGGGGTTGCCTTGCCCAACCAGTATGTGGGACCTGCTAGTCGAAATCTGATCCCCTTCTTGAGAGCTTTTGTGGCACCTGCGACGTGGCAGGCTTGCGGTAAGGCGTGGGCGGAGTGCCTAAGTTTTGTTGGGCATAGCCCATTCACTAGTTGCGAATCTGCCCTCCTGGCGGTTACCGTTCAATATATGCTTCATCTGAGAGATTCGTATTTTTCAGGCTCTGTCGCTTGGAGCCATATAACTGGGCTTGCATTTCACCTTAAACTCCGTGGCTGGTCGGATATAACTAAATTTTTACTTATACACCAGGTTGTAAGGGTTTAGTAAAGGATGCTCCCTTGCCGGGACCATAGGCGGACTATTTCCTTTACCCTGATAGCTCACCTCATATACTGTGTGCATAATTTCTGTTCTTACACTTTTGAAGCTGCCCCTTTTCTCAATTTCCTCTGGCCTGGCCTTTTTTGGGGTTCTGCGAATTGGTGAGTTGTTGTCCCCGTCTAAACGTAGCCCCGGTGGCTTTCGGCATAATGATGTTACCTTTTACAATGGGGGTTTGCGTATTCGCATGTCAAAAACAGACCCGTCCGGCAGGGGCACAATAATTGTCCTGCAGAAATCAGACCAAGAAGATGTTTGTTGTGATCCAAGTATGGATGTACAAGAAGCTTCAGTCGGGTGATCTGCTGTGGCCTAGGCTCAGAGAGAAGCAGCTGCCGCTATCTTAGGATCAAACTGACAGCTGTAACCGTGCAGACAATGAGGTCTCCTGGTGGTGAGTGCCCAAGAAGTAGAAATCCCCTCGGAGCTCCTAAACCCTCGAGACCCTGGTGTAGTGAAAGTGAGACTGGTCTCAGGACAGGCTGATGTGTCGGACCCGAAAGAAATGTATGAAATAACTGGCCAAATAACGGTCCTGCAGAAAACAGACCAGGATGCTTGTCGTGATCAAAGAATGGATGTACAAGAAGAAGCTTCAGTCGGGTGTGCTGCTATGGCCTAGGCTCAGAGAGAAGCAGCCGCCGCTATCTTAGGATCTGACGGACAGCTGCAACGGTGTGGACAATGAGGTCTCCTGGTGGTGAGTGCCCCCAGAGGAAAAATCCCCACAGAGCTCCTAAACCTTTGAGACCCTGGTGTAGTGAGAGTGAAACTGGTCTCAGGACAGGCTGATATGTATGACCCAAAAGAAAAAGATGAAATAACTGGCCCAATAACTAACCTGCAGAAAACAGACTAAGAAGATGCTTATCGTGAAAGTATGGATGTACAAAAAGAAGCTTCAATCGGGTTTGCTGCTCAGAGAAAAGCAGCCGCCGCTATTTTAGGATCCGAAAGACAGCTGCAACGGTGTGGACAATGAGGTATCCTCCTGGTGGTGAGTGCCCCCAGAGGAGAAATCCCCTCGGAGTTCTTAAACCCTTGGGACCCTGGTGGAGTGTGACTAGTCTCAGGACAGGCTGATGTGTCAGACTCCAAATAAAAGGATGAAATGACTGGCCCAATAACTGCCCTGCAGAAAACAGACCAAGAAGATGTTTGTCGTGAATGTATGGATGTACAAGATGTTTCAGTCGGGCGTGCTGCTGTAGCCTAGGCTCTGACAGAAGCAGCTGCCGCTATCTTAGGATCCAACGGACAGCTTCAACGATGTGGACAATGAGGTCTCCTGGTGGTGAGTGCCCCCAGAGGAAAAATCCCCTCGGAGCACCTAAACCCTTGAGACCCTGGTGGAGTGAAACTGGTCTCAAGACAGGCTGATGTGTATGACCCAAAAGAAAAAGATGAAATGACTGGCCAAATAACTGTCCTGCAGAAAACAGACCAAGAAGATGCTTGTCGTGATTAACATATGGATGTACAAGAAGAAGCTTCAGTCGGGTGTGTTGCTATGGCCTAGGCTCAGAAAGAAGCAGCTCCCGCTATCTTAGGATCCGACGGACAGCTGCAACAGTGTGGACAATGAGGTGTCCTAGAGGTGAGTGCACCCGGAGGAGAAATCAACTCGGAGCTCCTAAACCCTTGGGTCCCTGGTGGAGTGGAGACTGGTCTCAGGACAGGCTGATGTGTCAGGTCTGAAGAAGAGGGTGAAATGACTGGCCCAATAATTGTTCTGCAGAAAACAGACTAAGAAGATGCTTATCGTGAAAGTATGGATGTACAAGAAGAAGCTTCAATTGGGTGTGCTGCTGTAGTCTAGGCTCTGACAGAAGCAGCTGCCGCTATCTTAGGATCCAATGGACAGCTTCAACGGTGTGGACAATGAGGTCTCCTGGTGGTGAGTGCCCCCAGAGGAGAAATCCCCTCGGAGCACCTAAACCCTTGAGACCCTGGTGGAGTGAAACTGGTCTCAGGACAGGCTGATGTGTATGACCCAAAAGAAAAAGATGAAATGACTGGCAAAATAACTGTCCTGCAGAAAACAGACCAAGAAGATGCTTGTCGTGATCAAAGTATGGATGTACAAAAAGAAGCTTCAGTCGGGTATCCTGCTGTGGCCTAGGCTCAGAGAAAAGCAGCAGTGGCAATCTTAGGATCCGACAGACAGATGCAACGGTGTGGACAATGAGGTCTCCTGGTGGTGGGTGCCCCCAGAGGAGAAATCCCCTTGGAGCTCCTAAACCCTTGAGACCCTGGTGGAGTGAGTGGTGAGAGGACTGGTATAGGGGGCTGGGTGAATCCGCATGTCTGCTCTTCCCTGGAGCTGCAGCAGTGATCATATTACAATAAGCTCCCATACACCTTAGGCTGGTTTCACTCTACGTCTTTTTAACATCCGTTGAAAACGTTATTTTAGCGGAAGTACGGATCCTGCTTTTACAGCAAATAACGTATGCAAACGCATCTGTTATTTTGCAGGATCCTGCACTGGATGTTTAGGGGCGGGCATTGGAGTCATGTGATCGGGAGTGAGGGGAACTAGACTGGGAGCCGGCTTCTGACAGCTGCAGACGCTGGTAACCAAGGTAAACATCGGCCTTGGATACCCGATATTTATCTTGGTTACGAGTGTCTGCAGCTGCTAGGAGCAGGGCTGCCTGCACACGTAACCAACGTAAACATCGGGTAACTAAGAGAAGTGGTTACGTGATATTTACCTTGGTTACGAGTGTCCGCAGCTCTCAGGTGGGAGAGAGAGGGAGGGGGAGGAAGGGGGAAAGACAGAGATAGAGAGAGAGGGTGAGGGAGGGAGGAGGAGAGACAGACAGATCACGCGAGACTGGTTCTGGGCATGCTCAGTACTTTCTGGGCATGCTCAGTACAAAAGCAGGATCCTGTCTATCAGTATGCCAGCGTTCACCTGCGTTTGCGTGCTGTTTAGTCAGGATCCATCAATTTGCAGTATTTGGACGCAGCTCAAAAACGCTACAAGTAGCGTTTTTGAAACATGTTAAAAAACTGCAAGTCACTGGATCCTCACTATAACGCACGCAAACGCAGGTGAACGGATGTTAACGCGAGTCCATTGCAAATGCATTGAAATGAAAACGCATTTGCACTGGATCCGTACTTCCGCTAAAATAACGTTTTCAACGGATGTTAAAAAGACGTAGTGTGAAACCAGCCTTAGCACCACTGCTAATATTAGACACATATTAAAAGACCTTTTCCTGGAGTTTCAGCAGTGACCATAACACAAGAAGCTCCAGAACAGACACAATACAGGCCAGTCTGCAAGAACTTGTCAGTGCATATAACTACTCTTAGAAAGACAGCAGAGGATGGTCTCACTTTTCTAAAAAATGTCCTCTCTTCCCAGACTCCCAGTTCCGGCACTGACCATGTGAAGCTGTAGGGGGGTTCAGGGTTAGGCCTACCCCTGCATCTGTACCTGTCACACCACTGTCCTGTGTAATAACTGTAAATGCCTTGCTTGTGTGATTTTGCCACGAGATGGCAGTGTTGCTATGGGTAGAAGGGACTAGAGAGATGTAGAGTGAAGATGTCCAAACGAACAGTCCCTGACCCTATGGGTCACCCCCACGGCTGTGACACGCGGGATCCTGGACGCATGGCGGAACCGCGTCCTGTAATGATCTAGTCACCATGGACGATCACAAAAACCCCATCAGCAGAAAAACACAAGAGTAGTTGGAACCTGAGCTGACCACAATCCGCTATCTGCCAGACCACACTAGAAGTAGCCATGGAGCATTCCTAAACACACCTAGACGCCTAATCACAGCTGGAGACACTTCCGACACCTCACAGATAGAAATGAGGAAACATATCGTGCCTCAGAGTAGTCCCCAAAGGAATAGCAAGGCCCCAATATATAAAGCCATCAGTGAAGTAAGAAAACACAATACACAGATAGGAAATATAGATTAGCAAAGGCGAGGTCCGACTTCCTAGATAGAACAGGACAGGACAGATAACTGATTGCACCCAGAAAAAAATCCCTGCAAAAAATACTAAATCTCCTGATAATAAAATATACTGAGACCACACAGACTCTCCCCCACTATATCAGGTAGTCTTGTAAATAATGGGAGAAACAAAATACCAAAAAAAAACACGAGATACAAAAGTGCAAACAATCAAATAGAACAGGGAGAATCTCCCTTTTCTTGCAGTGGGGCCTGTAGAGGGGGAACCCCCATGCTCATCAAAACAGAAAGACCATTCCTCTCCTGCAAGAAAACAGACTTTAAGCAAAATGAAAAGAAACACAACCACGCTTAGGTGTGAATCAGGCAATAAAGAAAAGAACTTGCAACTTATCTGGAATGGTACAGGCACAGGATAAATGGAAGTAAAAACTCCAAGCCAATTCAGAGACAGAAGAAAAAAAATCTATTACCGGCCCCAGCCAGCAGACACTGCTCTACTATATAGCCCAGGCTGATCTGCAATTGGGCTTCCCAAACTCCCAATGAACTCCCACACCTGTTGAGTCACAGTTCGCTTCACCCCCAGTCCTGACTACTAGAGGGAGCTCCAAACCATCACCCCCTCGGATGACATTTACAACAGCGTCCCCCACGGAGAGAAGTTTAGTCTGACAGCCGGGGGTCTAGCATCGGTGCCTGCTGGTGGTAACGGGAGAAAGCCCTCACTCACGGAAAAGGTCAGTGTGCCCCTGGCGGTGGGGGTATGTCTGGATGGTTTGGCATGAAGGGGAGACCCCTGCACGGATGCGGACCCCTGTGCAAATATGAAGTGGAGTGAGGAAAGGCTTAGGCTGTAGACGGTGCCCTGGTGCCAGAGGACCGACTGCTGCAACTGTGACATGTGAATAGGAGAAAAAACTCTTGTGAGACGTATACCGATGCCGGCGAGATGCGGACCGAGGCTGTATCCCAGAAATAAAGTTGGAAGTGTTTTTAAGAAAGAACTTTAACTGAACTTTCTTGTCTGACGAAAACAGGTGTATGCAGGGCCGTATTTGCCACTAGGCACCCGTGGTCCCGTGCCTGGTGCGGCACTTTCTGACAGCAAAAAAAAAATGTATTTTTTTTTTACATCCCCGCCCCCCGCCCCCTCCCTCCGTTACACAGTTTAGGTAATCCGCTGTGTTCTCGGGGGGGGGGGGAGGGGTGTTGAGAGGGAGGAGAGGCGCACTTCTGTCTGTCTATTTAAATACAGGGCGCCAGGCATAGTGAGCTGATTGACCCCGGAAGTTCCAGCACCTGCACTTCCGGGGTCAGAGGCGCGCGGGCGCGACAATCAGCTCACTGCCCCGTGCTGCAGCGTCCAATGCTACAGACGACACACGCCACGGAGGAGGACGCGACTGAGGCTGGAGCCAGCCAGAAGAGGATAATCACCAGAGCAGTGCAGAGGGCACCGGAGCAGGTATGCGCTAAGGCAGAGCCTAGAATGTATGGGCACCTTACAGGTTAGTTGATGATCATTGCGATGCCTCTTTTTGTCCACTATAATCATGCAAGGGGAGGCTGGGGGGAGAGAGGCTGAGGCTGGGGGGAGGCTGGGAAAAGAGAGGCTGGGGGGAGGCTGGGAAGAGAGAGTGGCTAGGAAGAGAGAGAGGCTGAGGCTGGGGGGAGGCTGGGAAGAGAGAGGCTGAGGCTGGGGGCAGAGAAGCTGATGCTGGGGGAGGCTGGGGGGAGATAGGCTGATGCTGGGGGAGGCTGGGGGGAGAGAGGCTGATGCTGGGGGAGGCTGGGGTGAGAGAGAGGCTGATGCTGGGGGAGGCTGGGGGGAGAGAGGCTGATGCTGGGGGAGGCTGGGGGGAGAGAGAGGCTGATGCTGGGGGAGGCTGGGGGGAGAGAGATGCTGAGGCTGGGGGAGGCTGGGGGGAGAGAGGCTGAGGCAGGCTGGGGGGAGAGAGGCTGAGGCAGGCTGGGGGGAGAGAGAGGCTGAGGCAGGCTGGGGGGAGAGAGAGGCTGGGGGAGGCTGGGGGGAGAGAGGCTGAGGCAGGCTGGGGGGAGAGAGAGGCTGAGGCAGGCTGGGGGGAGAGAGAGGCTGAGGCAGGCTGGGGGGAGAGAGAGGCTGAGGCAGGCTGGGGGAGAGAGAGGCTGAGAGGCTGGGGGAGAGAGAGGCTGAGAGGCTGGGGGAGACTGGGGGAGAGAGGCTGATCCTGGGGGAGACTGGGGGAGAGAGGCTGATGCTGGGGGGGAGAGAGGCTGATGCTGGGGGAGGCTGGGGGGAGAGAGGCTGATGCTGGGGGGAGAGAGGCTGATGCTGGGGGGAGAGAAGCTGATGCTGGGGGGAGAGAAGCTGATGCTGGGGGAGGCTGGGGGGAGAGAGGCTGATGCTGGGGGAGAGGCTGCTGCTGGAGGCGGGGTGAGAGGCTCCTGCTAGGGGAATGGGATAGAGGGGCCAATGCTAGAGACAGGACAAGGGTTGAGGGATAGTGCAATGACAAAATCGATGGGAGGGGAGTGTAAGGACTCAGAATGAGAGGGGGGCAGCATTGGGAGCTCATTATGGAGAAGGGACAGCATGTGTGGGCTCAGTATGGAGTGGAGCAATGTAGGGGAGTCAATATCAAGAGTGGGGTAGTGTGTGTGGGGGGGTGTCTCAGCATAAGCGCTAGTGTGGTGGTCTTAGTATGATGAGTAAGGCAGCATTAGGAGCTCATGGAGAGGGGCAGCATGCATGGGACATTATGAGGAGGGGGCAGCATGCATGGGACATTATGAGGAGGGGGCAGCATGCATGTGACATTATGAGGAGGGGGCAGCACGCATGGGACATTGTGAGGAGGGGGCAGCATGCATGGGACATTGTGAGGAGGGGGCAGCATGCATGGGACATTGTGAGGAGGGGGCAGTATGCATAGGACATTGTGAGGAGGAGGCAGCATGCATGGTAAATTGTGAGGAGGGAGCAGCATGTATGGGACATTGTGAGGAGGGAGCAGCATGTATGGGACATTGTGGGGAAGGGGCAGCATGCATGGGACATTGTGAGGAAGGGGCAGCATGCATGGGACATTGCGAGGAGGGGGCAGCATGCATGGGACATTGTGAGGAGGGGGCAGCATGCATGGGACATTGTGAGGAGGGGGCAGCATGCATGGGACATTGTGAGGAGGGGGCAGCATGCATGGGACATTGTGAGGAGGGAGCAGTATGCATAGGACATTTTGAGGAGGAGGCAGCATGCATGGGACATTGTGAGGAGGGAGCAGCATGTAGGGGACATTGTGAGGAGGGAGCAGCATGCATAAGACACTGTGAGGAGGGGGCAGCATGCATGGGACATTGTGAGGAGGGGGCAGCATGCATGGGACATTGTGAGGCGGGAGCAGTATGCATGGGACATTGTGAGGAGGAGGCAGCATGCATGGGGCATTGTGAGGAGGGAGCAGCATGTATGGGACATTGTGAGGAGGGGGCAGCATGCATGGGACATTGTGAGGAGGGAGCAGTATGCATAGGACATTTTGAGGAGGAGGCAGCATGCATGGGACATTGTGAGGAGGGAGCAGCATGTATGGGACATTGTGAGGAGGGGGCAGCATGCATGGGACATTGTGAGGAGGGGGCAGCATGCATGGGACATTGTGAGGAGGGAGCAGTATGCATAGGACATTTTGAGGAGGAGGCAGCATGCATGGGACATTGTGAGGAGGGAGCAGCATGTAGGGGACATTATGAGGAGGGAGCAGCATGCATGGGACATTGTGAGGAGGGAGCAGCATGTATGGGACATTGTGAGGAGGGAGCAGCATGTATGGGACATTGTGAGGAAGGGGCAGCATGCATGGGACATTGCGAGGAGGGGGCAGCAAGCATGGGACATTGTGAGGAGGGAGCAGCATGCATGGGACATTGTGAGGAGGGGGCAGCATGCATGGGACATTGTGAGGAGGGAGCAGTATGCATGGGACATTGTGAGGAGGGAGCAGTATGCATGGGACATTATGAGGAGGGGGAAGCATGCATAAGACACTGTGAGGAGGGGGCAGCATGCATGAGACACTGTGAGCAAGGGGCAGCATGCATGGGACATTGTGAGGAGGGGGAAGCATGATGTGAGGACAGTACAGATCATATTTCATAATCGAGGAAGTGTGGTGGGTATACAGTAGTTTATAAGTGAAGACAGTGTGGTGTTTTAGTTTATTAGGGGCAGTGTGACAGTCACAGTATATAAGTGGGGACGGTGTGGTGGGAATATTTTATACTCATGCTATGTTTTGATGTGCCTGTGGTGATCCCCATTGGGGGGGTTAGTGCCCTTCGTTTCTCATTGATACTTTTTAAAGTGTTTTACAGAGTAGATCTGTAACAGATGTCGGTGCGAAAACGCATAGTTTTATGTTGTCACTAAGGGGCGCGACCACTTAAAGTGCCTAGGGCAGCATGAAGGCAAAATACAGCCCTGGGTGTATGTGCATCACCGGAGACTGTAACAGAGTCCTCCTGTGTGTGGTGTGGCGACGGGGAGTGAGGTGAGGGACCTGTTGTTCCTCTGCTACCACAACTACTACACACTGCCTGCCCCACAAAGCTACTCTCTAATAGGCTACCAAAGCCCCCATAACCCAGCAAGATACAAGAATCAGTGATGTGCAGACCAAAAGTCCAATGAATAAACCCTATATCCTCCTGCCTCCTTGTTGTCCTCTATATATGGAGAGGTACCTGTTACTAAGTGCCTCAAATCCTAGTGATTCTTTGGATACCTCTGAACTGGGAGAGGCAACAGCCAGACAGAAATGCAGCAAGATAATATCGGTGAGGGAAGACCACCCTCACTTAGAGGCAGCGGGTCTCCGCTGATTGATTATAAACCATTGACAGTTAAAGTGGCTAACCAGCTATTACCTGAAATATCACAGACATTGAAGGAGTCCATTACATCAGCTCTGCAAGCCCAAATAAATGAAACCGCAGAACAAGTAACTGCAATGGAGGATAAAATCTCTATTCTGGAAGATTACATAAGTGCGAACTATGAGACGCTCTCTAGGCTTTCAAAAGAGAATATTATACTCTGAGACAAGGTGGATGACCTAGAAACGGGTCGAGAAAAAATAATTTTTGCATCATTGGGCTACCCGAAAACTACCCTATTGGAGATTTGAAAAATTTATGCGAAAACATTATCCCCAAAGTCATGAATATAACAGGTGGTCGCAGGATAGAGAGAGTCCACAGAGTGGGTCCTCCAAACAAGGTCTCAGACAAGGAAAAAGCTGCAAGGCCTAGACAAGTTATCACAAGGTTCCTGGATTTCACTGGCCAGTCTGAGGTCTTACAGGCATATAGACAAATTTAACGGCCATTGGAGGTGAATGGGATTACGTTCCTTCTTTTCAAGGACTTTTCAGCCAAGGTATCGCTCCAACGCAAAACCTTCTCAATTCTGTTTATCTTTATATAAGAAAGGGGTGTGGTTTCAGTTGTGATATTCTGCAATACTAACCATGTGTCTCCAAGACGGCTCAATGAAATCCTTTATTAACCCAGCAGAGACTGAAAGATTCACTTCTACTATGAGAAGACCACATGGGTGGAGAGGTTCTCCTTCGTCTGAGGGCGAGCCCTGTACCCAGTCAACACTGAAGAAGTACAGCTCGGTTATGACCTTTTCACCCAGAGGAAAAAAGACAGTTTTGAAAATACAGAGCTACATGAGGTTTCTGACTTTGGTCCTGGTTTTGAAGGACTTGTGCCAAGTTCCTTGTTGAGTCCTATATCACTTGGAGACATTATCTTCTAGATTTGGTCTCGGTCCTACATATTCGCGCCTTCACCAAATGCCTTAATCTTTTATCTCCAAAACTCCATCTAATACTCCCCTTCCTTTTTACTCTCTGGCTTTCTTTTTCCTCCTTTTTCTGCTCTCTTCGTCTTCCTTCCCCCCTTCTTTTTTTCTTTGCTTCCAGGCATTTAGCACTCTATGTGTATGCAGATACAATCAAATCACAAATGCTGAATGTTTATTCACTGTTTGAATGTTTGATATACTGCTCCAAGGGGGTCGGGAGCCTGAAAACGTCCCGTGTCAGGAAGACGTGGAGTCCAAGTTATTGTGAAAATTTCAGTAGGGTTGGAAATGCTTCTATATGGAGCACCAGTTTTTTATATATATATATTATTAACTGTTTCATTTGCAGTTTATTCATGTGTTGTGTTGAGGTACATGTCATCGGATTCTCAAATGCTACTCTTCCTATATCCCCAAATATATACAAAGTTGATACAGGATGGAACACCTAGATCATATCCTACTTCGCATTGTACCTTTGATCCAACAACCCTACAATGCTAGTGAACATCTGGAAGGGGCGAGATCCCCGCCGAAAGGCTTTAAAATTCTTAGACACCTAAAACCGGACGTTGCACTGCTACAGGAGACACATCTTGAGGAGAAGCATTTTCACAGAATGCATAAATTGTTGGAAGAAGGGGTATACAGTTCGCCTTCGGTGGGCAAGAAAGCAGGGGTGTTAACGTTATTACACAAAAGTCTGCAACACCAAGTGTCTGATAGTCTTGCAGATACGGAAGGCACCGTATTTTTCGGTATCTAAGATGCGCCGGATTACAAGACACACCCCAATTTTAGATCAAACAAAGGTGGAAAAAAATGGGGTTCGTTTTATAATCCGGTGGTGTCTTACCGGAGGGGGCAGCAGCGGTGGTGGAGCGGGGTCACAGGAGGCAGGAGCAGTGGGTGTCCCAGAAATTGTAGACTGTGCCGGGGCTCGGGTGGCGGCGGTGGAGGCTGGGGCTTGGGCAGCTGTGCTAAGATTTAGGCAGCTGTGCTGATGCTGGGGCAGCCGTGCTGGTGCTTGGGCTGTGGCTTGTGAGGGCTTCAAAGAAATGGCGCCCGGAGTCTGCACAGATTGAGTTCTCCGCTCAATGGCAAGCAGATATCTCATCTGCGCAAGCGTCACCTCCGAGCGCCATTTTCCTTAAGTCCGCTTCTCGGAGATCAACGGGCTGTAGGCAGTGCACGTGCCTACTATAGGTGGCATCATTTAAAGTCTTCACCGCTCGCCACGCAGCGCCAGCCCAGCTGCCGGAGACTCCGTACAGCCGCCTGAGACCCCACACAGCCACCACAGACCCCACACAGCCGTCACAGACGCCGCAGCATCTGTACAGCCTCAGCAGACACCACATAGCCGCAACACCACCAGCCCAGTCGCTGCAGCATTCCCCCAGCCTCATACGACCCCCCTCCACCACCCCAGTAAGCTACATTCAGATCATAACACACACTCCTCACTTTCCTCCCATATTTTTGGGAGGAAAAGTGCATCTTATAATCCAATAAATACGGTAGATTGCATACTATTTCGATATCCACATTCACTGGTACTTTTAGGATCTATAATGTCTATGCTCCCCATTAGAATAACAGTGCTTTTTTTTTTCGTAATCTGGAGATTAAAATCCTACAAGATCAGAACCCCAACAAAATAATCGGGGGTGACTAACTCAGTGCAGGATACACACAAGGATAGGCAACTCCCTAAAAATTCACCTCACCCGGCTCGCAGCCACGATAAAGTTCTTGCATCAGTGCTCGACTCCTGTGGGACTATATGATGCGTGCCGGTACCTTCATCCTCAGGATAGGGAATTTACCCATAGCTCCCATGTCAGAAATTCATGGTCAAGAGTAGATTACCTCTTCGTTTCGAATAGTTTGGCAACCAGACTTATATCTGCTACAATTCATGATTTAATAATTTCAGACCATACTCCTGAGTTTGCCGACTTATATCCAAAGGGTTCAGACTTTCTATGGAGGTTTCCAGGCTTCCTATACGAGAATGAGGACTGTGCAGAATGGTGGTCTGAATACACTTTTCATAATGAGGAACCCCGATCTAATATGTCACTCATGTGGTAAACCGCTAAAGCAGTCATCATGGGGAAAATAATTGCTTACATATCCTCCCTAAAAAGGCAGTAACCAAAAACTATGATATATACCTGCTAAACTCAGGGGCGCCTATTTATTCATCCAACTAACTCCCTCGGCTTCCATCAAAGCTAGATGGATTAATGTGCAGAAAGAGTATAATGCTTGGGCGGATAAACGGGAACAACGCTATAGGTCCATGCGGGAAACAAATTTACACCGCCTTGGCAATAAAGCGGTTATTTCCCGAGATGTCCACTTAAGCAGCGTGATTCCAATGGAATAGGTCAAATAGATCAAAGGTAGGCAACGGACATTTTCGGCTCTTACTATATAAATTTATAAACTTGGAATACAGATGTAAGAAGTGTGGTGACATCAGTGGATAGTATGTGGAATAAATGTAAAGTTTCATCATCCTATCTCGTTTCTTTCTGGCTAAAGTAAAAGACTTATCAGCAGCCCCTTGTAACATCAGAGCTCGACGTCCATGTCCCTGACATAATGATAGTGTGTCACGTTCGGACAAGGGAAGGTCTGACATGAGGCCAAAAACACAACAAATCAGGGGAAACAACATGACAAACAAGGGGTACACCGTGAACAATTTAACATTGGTGGGCCCTAGCGCTAGTGAGAGGGAAGATGGGCACCTCATCACTTACCTGCCGCTGTACCCTGTACTCCTAGCAAGTCCTTATAAAGGTTCCTCACCTGTCGCTGAGCCGGAACCTAAAGCCCTGAGACGACCCTACAATAGTTCCTGACTAGGGAGTGGGCAGGTGATGGGCGCTAGCCTCACCGCTGCACTGAAACAACAGACTGGGAAAAGCAACAGGCGGGGGGAAAACACACAAAAGACTGCTGCAGTCAGGAACAAGAATGTAGCCACACCAGCAGCTCAGCCACAGGCTTCACTAGCTCCTTTCAGCTCCAAGATCAGCATACAAATGAATCAAGAATAACTGGCACCCTCTGCTGGTAGCAGAGGGTATATAAAGGGACTGGGAGTGGTCAAGACCGGAAACACCTAAGATGGTACTAGGTCTGCATGCTGGCAAGGAATACTGCCATTAACCCTACAACTTCCAAAGGAAAATAAAACTCATTTAGATAGAGTCTCACAGTGGAAAAGTGAAACTTTGCCACTAAATACAAAAAGCTAGAAACAAATGTGACGGCTGGATGTGGACACTGCTCATGAGTGTGTGTATAAATATTAACAGATCGGAAAAAAGCAAAAATATCAGAAGAAAAGCAGGAGAGGCCAAAATAATCAAGAGGTTTTCTGACTTACGCCAAGTACGTGTCCTCTCCTAAGGACGACACTGTCATTATTAGGAGGTAGAGTGGGACCAAATAGGAAGATGTGACATTGGCTTGACCTGTTATGGACAGTACTCACTATATAGGAATATAACCAAAAACTGATCATGACCGGTGGTCTTTGGTCTAAGTTGAGATATACCGTATTTTTCGTTTTATAAGGCGCACTGGATTATAAGATGCACCCCAAATTTAGAGTTAAAAAAAAAAAAAAAAAATTGGGTCCGTCTTATAATCTGGTGTTGTCTTACCGAAGGGGGGCAGCAGTGGTGGTGAAGCAGGGTCACAGGAGGTAGAGGTTGTGCTGGCAGCCGCGCAGGTTGGTAGCGTCAGCCGCAGCGGGTCCGTGGCGGTAGCAGCGGTCAGTGGCGGCAGGCGCAGCGGCGTCCGTGGTGGAGGCTGCGGCGGGTCCGTGATGGGAGCTGCAGCTGGTCCGTGGCGGCAGGTGACAGGTAGACCAGGCCGGTGAATTAAGTGTCTCAGTGTGTCCGCGGTCCCGCCTCAAATGATGGCGCCTGGAGCGGCGCATGTGCAGATGGAGCGGTCATCCAAGGGCTCCATCTGCGCACGCGCTGACTCCAGTCGCCATCATTTAAAACTGGGACCACGGACACACTGGGACACCTGCCGCACAGCTGCCCGCCCGAAGCCCACACGCACAGAGTGAAAGCGAGCAGGCCGCACGCCGCACGCACAGAGAGGCAGCCGGCACCGACGGGCACTCGGCTGCCCGCCCGCACGCACAGAGAGGCAGCCGGCACCGACGGGCACCCGGCTGCTCGCCCACCCGCCCGCACGTACAGAGAAGCAGCCGGCACCGACAGGCACCCAGCTGCCCGCCCACCGCACACACAGAGAGGCAGCCGGTACCGACAAGCACCCGGCTGCCCGCCCGCACGCACGTACAGAGAGGCAGCCGGCACCAACAGGCACCCGACTGCTGCACGCAGCCACAGGCACCCGGCTGCCAGAACGCATCCGGTCGCCGCACAAACAGCGCCCCGGTAAGCTGTATTTGGATTTTAAGACGCACCCCTCATTTTCCTCCCAAATGTTTGGGAGGAAAAGTGCGTCTTATAATCCGAAAAATACGGTATATTTGCATGCAAATATAGTCCTTTCATTGCTAATTGGAAGTGCAGGTGTCAAAGATATAGATGCGTATCATGTGAATGGCATCAACCTAAATTCTCACCACAACAGACCTATCCCATAAAGGAGAAGAGTCTGGTACTGGAAGTAATGAAAAATCTTGATGCTTGGGTATGTATTTTTTTTTTTTCAGAACGGATTGAGTCTTAGCTATTGCCAGATAGAGTTGTGGTGATCAAGGTCGAGGTGCACACTGGGGGAACTTCAAAAGAAGCACTGGGAAATGCCCTTGCTGACAGAACAGCCAAAGAAGCAACGATGCAAGCACTCACCACTGAAGGGATCAAGTTGTGCTCCCTAACCAATCCTGATGAGAAAGAAGATGGGAAAGATGAAGTCTTGGGAAGACTGTCTGGATCCTTCAGAAGCAGGCCTCAAAAGAAGAGAAGGAAAAATAGATCCAAGATGGAGCGGTACAGAATGAGAAACATCTGATACCGGATAAGGGGAAACCGTGCCTCCCACGTGCAGTCTATCCGATGGTGGCCAGATGGGCCCATGGCATCACACACCAGTCAAAAACGAAGATGCACAACCTTGTGAGAGGATACTATCATGCACCTGATTTTTCAACTGCAGCAGCAAAACTACACGAGAGGATGCCTGGTCTCTGCCCAATGCAACCCCGGGAAAACAAAGAAGACACCCCAAAAGTGTACACCCAAGCCTCTGTATCCCTTCAAACGCATACAGATAGATCATATACAGATGCCTCACTCAGGAGGATTTGAATACGTTTTGGTGGGGATAGATATCTTCTCCAGATAGCCAGAAGCTTTTCCCGCCAAAAACCAATTGGCAAAGACAACCGTCAAGAAACTTCCCACTGTGATAGTGTGCAGATATGGGCTCCCAGAGACCATAGAAAGTGACCAGGGGCCAACTGCTAAATTGACCAAAGAGATATGGCAGGCCTTGAGTACTGAATTTTCTCTACACACCCCGTATCATCCTCAGAGTAGTGGGAAGGTTGAAAAGCTAAATGGGACACAAAGCAAAGATGCTTAAGGCAGCACAGGAGACGGGGAAACCATGGCATGAGAGTCTTCCCCTTGCATTGTTCAGTGTCAGACACACCTCAACAGGAGCCACCAAGTTGAGCCCCTCTGAAATCCTGTTTGGAAGTGCCCGCAGCCTAGGATTATACTTTCCACAACAATTGTCTCTGCAGTAGGATACTCTGACTAAATTTGTTGTTGAATTGACTAAGCATTTGACTAAAGTACATTCGAGTTTTCTCCTCCATTCTAGACCCTTAGCACCTAGAAAGCACACACCAAATCCAACCAGGCGACTGGGTCCTTATCAGGAAATTCACCATACGTGCCCTTGAACCCAGATACGACGGGCAATTTCAGGTCCTTCTGACGACTTCCACCACTGTAAAAGTTAAAGGAAGCCCCACATGGATCCACGCATCCTACTGCAAAAAGATGCCGGAACCAGGGGCAGGAAATGGCTGTCTCCCATCTTCTACCAGATACATATCTTTTTTTTTCGGGTCGGTGGTTGGTCAAGGGGCAATCTCCAGAGAGAATGGGGTGGTTACTTTTTGGTTTAATGTGTCTGTTGCATCTGCCTCCTATCAGTTTGATTATTGTGACATAGTAGCATGCCCAACTCCCGCTGATCAATATCTCCCACACCAACAAGGTACACATTACATCTCTATAACCACTGCAGAAACTGGGTGGGGTTCAAACTGTGAAAAATGGGCCTTTGTTGGGTGGAACACTGGGCATACAAACTGGGGATACTTGCCCACCAAAGCTGTAGCACGCTATGACAGATTTGGGAAAAGCTTACTGACTCACATGACACCGACCAAGGGCAGATTTAGGGGGAATAAGGGCATTAGAAATGGAGAACACACATCTACTGTCCAATAGATGGGTGCATGACTATTTCTAAACATCAAAAATCCCTCTGAAAGTGACCAAGGACTTTACGTACTAAGCACATATGAGGACATACCTGTACCTTTTGCCACAGGAAAATTTTGGCTCAAGGATACACCCCTCCAGGGATGTACAAATAAGGGCACTAGTAAGGGGGGCACAATACATGGCAAATATGACTAATGAAGACAAACTTGCTCTGGAGACTGGGTATTCAGACTCCAATCTTTGGATGGAGTGGCTAAAATACACCGCAACAAGTAACAACAGGTCATCATGTATTGTTTGTGCAGCAGCTAGGCCTCACCTGGGTACCGTTCCCTTTCCCATCGATCCCAGAGTAGAAGAGGAGAGTTTCTATTGCATACTGTCTCTTTTCTCGAACAACACAGCCCCTGAAAAAAGATGCCAACATATAGCACACATGTACCCTCCCCTACTATAGGAAAGAACCTGTTGGGCATGGAATCATCCCATATCCCGGAAATTATGCCCGTTTTGAACGCACTACCCTGGGGAGTCACAGTAGGTAAATTACCACCAAATTTCTTCAACGATACCGTAAAAATAGCATTATGATGATTCCCTGTTTACCAATCAAAATAGTCAATTTCCCGATGTATATTGGCTTTGTGGAGACATGAAAGTAAGACCCCGATTACAGGTATACTGGACCGGACAATGTGCCCTAATAAAAATACTCATGCCATTCCACATATTCGATTTGCCTGAATGGAACAAAGCCATTCAGGAACGCCAACCCCTAAATAGACAGAAAAGGGAATCAAAAATAAAAGTATCCTTTGACTCCCATATTTACATAGACTCGATAGGTGTTCCTTGAGGCGTACCAGATCAATTTAAAGCCAGAAATCAAGTAGAAGCCAGTTTTGAATCAATCATCCCCATAATAACGGTAAACAAAAATGTAGACTGGATAAATTAAGTGTATTACCACAAACGCCTCATAAATTACACTAGAGACGCCCTAAAAGGAATCGTTGAACAACTAGGACCCACTTCAGTTATGACCTTTCAAAATAGGATGGCTCTCGACATGATCCTGTGAGAAAAAGGGGGGGCGGTGGTCTGTAAAGTGATAGGATCTAACTGCTGTACCTACATACCCAATAATACTGGCCCCGATGGGAGTATAACTAAAGCCCTAAAAGGTCTCACTGATTTGTCCGAGGAACTGGTCACAAACTCTGGTACACAACAATGGGACATTTGGTTTGGTTCGTGGAGAGGGTGGCAAGATGTGCTTATTAAGTTAGGAATTACTATTATCTGTGTTCTGATGGTATTGGCCTTAACCATGTGCTGTGTAGCTCCGTGCATCAAGAAGATGATATCCAAATCTATGGATGAGACGATGACCATGCATGCTGCCTTTGATGATGTACTATCCCCATCGCAAGAGGAACATGCGGCTCTGAGTGAGACCAACCCCGACGAATGGACTGATAAAAGGACTAACACCACCCCCTTCCCCCTGAAATGCTTAGATACTTAGCCAGTTTTGAGATAATCTCACTTGTTCACTTGTATATTATCCTGCCTGGTCTCCTGCACAAGAGTTCCCTGATGTAGTGGGGGGACGATTGTGTGATCCTAAGGGCATTTTGATCATCAGGTATTGGCATTTAATACGGTTTTGTTGACAGCACCCAGTGAACTATTCAATCCTTTTGTGTCTTAGTTAGCAAGGCCTCTCTTTGCTTAAGTTTTATCTCTAACCAACTGTGCATTGTTTACTTCTTATATCATTGTCCTTATATGTTGAGGGCTTTATCTCATTGGGGCTGCTCCGAGGCAAGTTAGGATTTCTTTCTTCTTCTTTGAGGCTAGCTAGTTTCTTAGGTGGTGACGAGGCGTCTAGGTAGAGAATTTTTCATGGCCTCCCCAAAACACACAAGGGTATATTCCCTCCACCTTTTAGACCCATAGTGGCTAGTACTAATGCTTTGTCCAGTAACCTCAGTGATTGGCTCGATGGTATCCTACAACCACTCATGCAGCGTACGACAGGCTACATAAAAGGATACTAAGAGTCTCCTACAGAATTTGGATAAAATGACCTGGTCCCAGCACTCCTTCTGGATAACTAGTGACGTGATTTTGCTGTACCCCAGCATTCCACATGATGAGGCATTGCAAGCCCAATTTTTTCATTTAGAAAAATATAGTTCGTTGGAGGATACTTTTAAAGAGTATACCCTTATGGTAACAGGTTTTCTATTGAGGCACAATTATTTCCAATTTAATGGCACGTTCTATCTTCAGATCACGGGATGCCCCATGGGTGCCAGCTTCTCATGCGCCCTTGCCAACATCTATATGGCGTATTGGGAGGAGCAGTTTATCTATACGGTGAATAATCCTTTTTTGGATCAAATATGCTGGTACGCTAGATACATTGATGACCAGCTGTTGATATGTAATACCAAGGACCAAATTACACCCCAAAATTTCTCCAACTCCCTAAGTACATATCTCAATGGTAATCATCTGAATTTAAGTTTCACGGTAAATGTTTACACACAGCAGGCACCCTTTTTTGGTCATCCAGTTGTCTGGTAACCCCGCAACTGGAACCATTGATTCCATCCTCTATAGAAAACCTGTCAGTGGAAACTCTTCCCTCCATACTACGAGTTGCCATATGCCGCATACACTTTTGAATTTACCTGTGGGAGAATTCCTACGTGCTAAGAGACTTTGTTTATCAGAAGCCTCTTACCAGAGAGAAGCCGCCCACATTAGGAGCAGGCTTAGGAGCAGGGGTTATCCGGACCAAACTCTGAATAGAGCCTCATCCATTGCAGCAGATCGAACACGAGCCAGTCTATTAACGAATCCCTCTAATGATAGTAAACGGATGGAGAAAATCACCTTCTCCACCCCCTATAGTATGGATTTTATCCGCATAAGAGAGACTGTTTTTCGATTTATCCCCGTCTTCCAACAAGACACTATACTTAATTCCATTCTAACACAGGGGGTCAATATAGTGGCCAAAAGAGCCAGGACCATAGGCAATTGGGTAGCACCCAGCATGTATATGACCAACACTCCCAAAAAAACTTGGTTGAGTACCGTTGGCTCCCATAAATGTGTCTCTCACCGCTGCGGTTTGTGCAAATTTATGCCCACGACTAAATCCTTTAATGGAATAAATAATACGAATATTACAATTGATTCGTTTATCAATTGTTCGTCTGCACATGTTGTGTATAGGTCAACTTGCACTACCTGCAACCTGCACTATATCGGTTGCACTTCGAGGTGCCTCAGAGTTAGAATATTGGAACATATCAGGATCTCTTCCTCAACACAGGACACACCTCTGACACTTTCTTGGCAAAGAAATGCTCCATGTCAGGTATCACTAGACACTTGTAAATTGTCACTCAGCAGACTTCTCCTCCCTCATAGTCATTGGCGTGGAACATGTTCCTAAACCTCCCCGAAGAGGTGACTGGTTCCAAGCCCTCCTCTATGCAGAAGCCGGATGGATTCTGAAACTAGACACTAGGTATCCGAACGGTCTTCATTACCGCTCGGACCCACGCTACATTTTTTAGGTCTCATAGCTTTATTTGAACAGTTCTTTCACTCTCCCTTCTCCTCCGCATATACAGTTTAAAATATACCAACTAGTTAATTAATAATGAAGTACCGATATATTATGGGTTTTTTTTTTTTTTTTTCCCCAGGATAAAAAATCATGACTGAGGTATAATCATATAAGAATGTCTACATTTCCCTCACAATACATATATAATTATGGGAGATTTTTGAGGAAAGAATAGATGATAATATTAATAGTTGTTAGCGGTTCCCTTCACCAGTATATACAGTATTGGTCTTAGAAATTTAGATTTATTTTTCCATATTGGTATGTAGGGATGATTTGAATTTGTAACTATGTCTGCAGGATATTCCTACATTATAGATATTTGTATAAAGACTAAGAGGGGAATACGCCTCATAGATGGATATCCAAATTGAGGATTTTTGGAATTTTCATTATTTATGAGAACTCTTTAATTTGGATGCGTTATGAACAGGAATTATAAACAGGAATTATGATACAGTTATTGTATCCCAGACAAAACTAATGTTAATAAGGGAAAATTTAATATAATATGTATATGAATTTTTCACATGCATTCCATCAGTTCTATGGAATTCCTGTTAAATTTAGGGGGCATTCAATACATCCATTTATTTCATTTTATTCATTTATTTTTTTCTTTGCATATAATTTATAATAATTTTCACATAATTCATAGTGGAAATTTCCATGATAATTGTTGTCATTATTATTTTTTTCATTTATTTTTTTCATTTATTTCATTTATTTTTTATTTTTCATTTTACTTTATTTTCTATTCCCGATATAACGCATTAAGTTGGAACATACTTGTCTACTGATTACTCCACATAGGCATATTCCCTGTAGTCCTATATGATTTTAGGGCTGTTTTCCTCTGGTTTCAGCCATTACCTTCATCCTCCCCTGCTTCTAATTAACATGCATAGAGGATCACACCCACTCCACAGGTAATTAGCACACTTCCGGCTATTTTTTTTTCCCCAGGTCGTCAGTTTGTCTATATTAGTAGCCTAATGTCTAGCATAGGACACTTCTGAGTAAGGACTCAGTTGTTTGTAAGTAGAAGTCCGAAACGCGTCAAGCGATCCTATGATCTGATTTGTTTCTATCCTTGGTCTTCACACGTTTTTAAAGTGCATCAATAAAAGAACGGATTTTATTTTTAAGAAGGAATTCGTGCTGGATCCTTTTTCTCTTTGCTATTGTCCATTATATGCTAGCCGGGACTTACCAGCGGATCCCAGGCACCCTGGAGACTTGGCGGTTCAGGTGACAGGTGAGCTGAACTTTTTTCTACACGCTCCACCGCTATTTTTAGTTGTGTATATATAGTAAGGGGAGTGATGCTTGTGAAATATTTGGCGGTAGGAGGACAGATCGACAGACTCGATGACATCAGGGAAAGATTTTTTGGCTATCTTCAAAAGGGGGGACCCTTATGGACGATATTCACTATATATGAATATAACCAAAAAATAACATTACTAACCCAAAATGGCGCTTGGATTTGTGTACCACACCCATTGTCTGGTCTGCGCTCAGACAAGGGACTTTTTGATCATGAGACATTTTGTTAATAAATGCTGAGTTAGCTTAATATAAAATGATGAAATAAATATATATATCACTCCATGTAAGCTCTTTTTGCTGCTTAACCAAAAGAATTACAATACACACCCTTGGCCTTGCGCCAGGAGACTTCTTTATTATTCTATTATTCTTTGTACTTCCTCAATAAATCAGAAGTCTGCTCTGATCATGACCGGTGGTCTTTGGTCTGTGTAGAGATATATATTTGCATACATATGGCCCTTTAACTGCTTATTGGGAGTGCAGGTGTCAAAGATATAGATGCGTATCATGTGAATGACATCAACTTAAAGGAGCGGAGTCTGGTACTGGAAGTAATGAAAAATCTTGGTGCTTGGTTATGTATAATGGAGGATATGCAGCATGGCACAAGTCAGACGAATTAAAACTCAATGTAAAGCCAACATCTCAGACACCAGGAGTCTTCTTAGACTATGTGGCTGGGCGTTTGTCCTATGAGCTGTTACCCCATCAGACACTTACTGTCAGGGGGGAGTATGGAAGGTACAGGGTCTCCTAAGCGGACCCTTAGACTGAGGCCCCTGCGCTGTCCCTTATCTCGACGGTAGATTTGATGGTAGTCAGGGTCGAGCCGCCAACGTAGCCCTATGTCCTGTCCAAGCCCTGATACTACTTGCCCCCACCCGTGGAGCGAGCCGGACACCCAGTCACCAAAAAGCTGCAGACAAGGGTAAATGAAAACTCAGGCACACTGCACTCAAACACAAACGAGAGACAATATGTGAATTGGGAAGTAACGCAAAAGAGGTAGGAAATAATAACACAACTGGAGGACATGAAGCCGAAACGCAATTCGAAGAGCACCATACACAGGATAACTCCAGGACCCAGGAAGTAAAGCTATATCAGGCAAACAGCCCCAGAATCCAGAAAATATAAAAGCTGGAAATGGTGATCAGCAGCCTGAGCTCCCAGCACCTGATAATAGACCAGCAGAAAGTAACTCCCGCTGTGCTGTAGAGCAGTGAAGCCAGAACCAGCCTACGCCCATGGCAGGCTGTGCAACTAAAGAATCCCAGGCAGCTTGTTGGACTCTCCAATGTGAACAGAGTTCTACACCGGCATGATACCCAATGAGCATAACGCAGAACATAGCACGACACTTACACACCTTCACCGCCTCTTTCACTGAGCCACTACATATTGTCATTATGTGTGAGAATAGAAAATATTTATATATATATATATATATATATATATATATATATATATATATATATATATATATATATATCTATATATATAATTGCCTTATTCTGTCTGTCTGTCTGTCTGTCTATCTGTCTGTCTGTCATGCTCCGAAATTGTGTCCTTACGGTGACACAAAGCTGATTGGCCGCTGGGCTCGCCATGGCCCCGCCCCCCCACACGGATTGGCCTCTCGCCCCGGCTCTCTGCAGGCCCCGCCCCCCTCACGCAATGCACGCTCGCTCTGGCCCAACTGACAGGGAGCTCCGATTCCCAGGTGAGTACACACACATCAGATCACACTCACTCTCACACTCACTCTCACACACACCTCACACATCACAACATGCTGGGATATCGCTTGCTTCTACACCGGCTCCGTCAGGATCCCGGCAGCGCCAGACATAACCTTGCGATGCTGGGATCTTGACGGAGGCCGTGAAAGCTGGTAACCATTATAAACATCGGGTAACTAAGGTCCCTTAGTTACCCGATGTGTATCATAGTTACCAGTGTACACCGGCTCACACTCACTCTCACACACACCTCACACACACATCACATCGCATCCACACATCAAGGTCCTGCAGCTGCGGAACATACACACACATAACAGCACACACACACACACACAAATCAGATCACACTCACACACACCTCACACATCACATCGCATCCACATACTCACAACATCCTGGGATATCGCTTGCTTCTCGGCGGCGATACTGTGCAGTTGTGAGCTTCCAGGACCTGCCGGGGGATCACATGGCCAGAAGCATGTGATATCCCCGGATGTTGTGAGTATCAGCGCGTATGTGCAATATCGTCAGTGTGTGTGTCTTTGTGTGTGAGTGTATGCGATCGGGTGTGTGTGAGTGGATGCGATCGGGTGTGTGTGAGTGTATGCGATCGGGTGTGTGTGAGTGGATGCGATCGGGTGTGTGTGAGTGGATGCGATCGGGTGTGTGTGAGTGGATGCGATCGGGTGTGTGTGAGTGGATGCGATCGGGTGTGTGTGAGTGGATGCGATCGGGTGGGTGTGTGTGGGTGTGTGTGAGTGGATGCGATCGGATCTGTGAGTGTCGGCAGAGGAGCACGGCGTGCTGGAGGAGGCTGAGAGGACAGAGGCTGATCCTGGGGAAGGCTGGGATGGGGAGGCTGATGCTGGAGACGGAGAGGCTGATGCTGGGGACAGAGAAGCTGATGCTGGGGACAGAGAGGCTGATGCTGGGGACAGAGAGGCTGATGCTGGGGACAGAGAGGCTGATGCTGGGGACAGAGAGGCTGATGCTGGGGACAGAGAGGCTGATGCTGGGGACAGAGAGGCTGATGCTGAGGACAGAGAGGCTGATGCTGGGGACAGAGAGGCTGATGCTGGGGACAGAGAGGCTGATGCTGGGGACAGAGAGGCTGATGCTGGGGACAGAGAGGCTGATGCTGGGGACAGAGAGGCTGATGCTGGGGACAGAGAGGCTGATGCTGGGGACAGAGAGGCTGATGCTGGGGACAGAGAGGCTGATGCTGGAGACAGAGAGGCTGATGCTGGAGACAGAGAGGCTGATGCTGGGGACAGAGAGGCTGATGCTGGAGACAGAGAGGCTGATGCTGGGGACAGAGAGGCTGATGCTGGGGACAGAGAGGCTGATGCTGGAGACAGAGGCTGATGCTGGAGACAGAGAGGCTGATGCTGGAGACAGAGAGGCTGATGCTGGAGACAGAGAGGCTGATGCTGGAGACAGAGAGGCTGATGCTGGGGACAGAGAGGCTGATGCTGGGAGGAGAGAGGCTGATGCTGCAGGTAGAGAGGCTGATGCTGGCGCAGCATGGCGGATGGAGCACCTTTGGGAGTGCGCAGCATGGCGGATGGAGCACGTTTGGGAGTGCGCAGCATGGCGGATGGAGCACGTTTGGGAGTGCGCAGCATGGCGGATGGAGCACGTTTGGGAGTGCGCAGCATGGCGGATGGAGCACGTTTGGGAGTGCGCAGCATGGCGGATGGAGCACGTTTGGAAATGCGCAGCATGGCGGATGGAGCACGTTTGGGAGTGCACAGCATGGGGGATGCAGCACGATGGGGAGTGCGGAGTATGGCGGATGGAGCACGTTTGGGAGTGCGCAGCATGGAGGATGCAGCACGATGGGGAGTGCGGAGTATGGCGGATGGAGCACGTTTGGGAGTGCGCAGCATGGCGGATGGACCACGTTTGGGAGTGCGCAGCATGGCGGATGGAGCACGTTTGGGAGTGCGCAGCATGGGAGATGGAGCACGATGGGGAGTGCGCAGCATGGGGGATGGAGCACGATGGGGAGTGCGCAGCATGGCGGATGGAGCACGTTTGGGAGTGCGCAGCATGGCGGATGGAGCACGTTTGGGAGTGCGCAGCATGGCGGATGGAGCACGTTTGGGAGTGCGCAGCATGGCGAATGGAGCACGTTTGGGAGTGCGCAGGATGGGAGATGGAGCACTATGGGGGGTGCGCAGCATAGGGGATGGAGCACGTTTGGGAGTGCGCAGCATGGCGGATGGAGCACGTTTGGGAGTGCGCAGCATGGGGGATAGAGCACGTTTGGGAGTGCGCAGCATGGCGGATGGAGCACGTTTGGGAGTGCGCAGCATGGGAGATGGAGCACGATGGGGAGTGCGCAGCATGGCGGATGGAGCACGTTTGGGAGTGCGCAGCATGGGGGATGGAGCACGATGGGGAGTGCGCTGCATGGCGGATGGAGCACGTTTGGGAGTGCGCAGCATGGCGGATGGAGCACGTTTGGGAGTGCGCAGGATGGGAGATGGAGCACGATCGGGGGTGCGCAGCATACGGGATGGAGCACGATGGGGAGTGCGCTGCATGGGGGATGGAGCACGATGGGAAGTGCACACCTCCCCCCAACACACACACATGCGCGCGCACTGCACAACACACCACACCACACACACACACTGGGAACCACAAACAACTGCCCTACACAGACACCCACACACACAGACAACGCTGCACACACAAATATACGCACATACCGCACAACACGCACATTGCACAAAACATACCTCCCCCCAAAACACACCACACACACACACAAACTGCACAACACACACACAACGCTACAGACACACAGCGCTCCACAAACAACGCAACACACAAACAACACCGCTCTCACCCCCCATCACACCCAGACAACATCCAGAACATGTACAGCCCCTACACAAACACTTGGTAACTACACACAACAACATCTATATATATATATATATATATATATATATATATATATATATATATATATATATATATATATATATATATATATATATATATATATATATATATATATATATAACAAAAATCATACATGAACTACACAATACGTAAATTCTAGAATACCCGATGCGTAGAATCGGGCCACCTTCTAGTATATATATATATATATATATATATATATATATATATATATATATATATATATATATATATATATATGTGCTGTCGAGCAGTGAAACCAGAAAAAGCCGATGCCCATGGCGGGCTGTGTAACTAAAGAATCCCACGCAGCTGGTCGGACTCTCCAGTATGAACAGAGCCCGACGCAGCCATGACACCCAGCGAGTGCAATGCAGAACAGTACATCCCTTTCTACGAGGGGCCTCAGGACCCCACAGAGACCGCTAACCACTGCTTATCAGGATGGCAGCGATGAATGGCCCTAACCAAGCACTTTGCATGGATATCTGATGCTGGTACCAAATTCCTCTCCTCTGTAACGCCTGCCTAGATCCACAGACTCAGACGGGCTATAATGGACAGGGTAGAGGGAAGCCACTCGCCAAGCAGAACCCCCAGAACCCTGAAACCCTTTAACCCCTATAGAGGGATTTGGAATTACCCAGGGCCCTGGAGATCACTACCTGTGGAAGGCAGCAGTCAGAGAGTAGTCGTCAGGCAGGGTCAAACCAGGAATTGAGGAACAGGGACAGAATCGCAGGCAAGGACGTAATCAGAAACAAGCAGAGGTCAAAACTGGATCAGGCAGCGAGGTACAAAAATAGCAGGCAGGAGGGTAGTCAGGAAGCAAGCGATAATCAGCACACAAAATCACAGGACGAAACAGGAGCCAGAATTTTCATAACTATCTCTGGCAGAGGTCAGCAGACAGGAGGGGCATTAAAAAGGGTGTGGTATCTTCCCATAGGCTGTAGCTGAATGATGGTACTTCAGCTGGGAGACACCTGCCACCTACAGTCAGCCAGTGGCACTGCAGATCCCCAGAAAACCCAGACCAGTGGATAAGCGGAGCCTGCACCCACCGGTGCCGCTGGCATCGACTCCTCTCCCATCACCAGCACTATCCATGGCAGGAACACGGCGTCGCCTGGCGATTGGAGTAGAAGTCGCTGGAGCGGACTCCGGTGGGGACGTAACATTCTCTGGACCATAACCACGCCAGTGGACCAGATATTGCAGAGGACGACGAACCCACCGGGAATCAATGATTTTAGAAACTCAAACTTTAAAGAACCATTAACCAAAATCGGAGGTGGAGGGGAAGAAAAAGAAGTCACCGAACCCACACATTATGGATCTTGTAGATAGCCAGAAAGCAAGCGTATTGATGATGGCGGAAATCAAAAGGATCGATGAAATGCGGTCCCATCTTTAGTGATGGTAACTTAAGCTGAATGTTTCTAGTTGAAAGCCACACCCAATCACCGACACACAGGTCCGGACCTGGCACACGTCCACAGCCACACACTTATATTTAGTCCCCATGCAAAGCAAATGTCGCTGAATATTTTTCCAAGTGAATGCCAATAAAGACCCTACCTGATCCTCCTCCGGTACCCCAGAAGAGCGACCTTTACGTAATGTATAAAATTGAGGATGTTGACCATAGACACAGAAAACCGATGACACACCAGAAAACTCATGACAGTGGTTGTTAATAAAAACTCAGCCAGAGGAAGAAATACTGACCATTGTTCCTGATTGTCTGATACAAAGCAATGTAAATACGGTTCCAAATTTTGATTCATCCACTCCGACTGAACCATTATATTGTGGGTGGAAACCAGATGAATGCAACAACTTTATGCCCAAGCGAGAGCAGAAAGCTTTCCAAAAATTTGCAATGAACAGTGTACCCCTACCAAAAATGATACCATGGAGCCTGACAACCTACTGTATGAATACCTGGGCTAATGTATTGGCATTAGGTAAAGAAGGCAAAATAACAAAATGAGTCATTTTGGAAAATCTGTCGACCACAACTAAAATCACCGTATTACCAGCAGAGGAGGGCAGATCAGTAATAAAATCCATAGAAATATCAGTCCATGGTTTGCTAGGAATGGATAACGAAAGCAAACACCCAGACAGACCACCGGAGTGTGATGGCTTAGATTGCGCACAAATGGTACATGTGGAAACATAAGAGACAATATCCCTATGTACCTTACGCCACCAAACATAACACAACAGTAGGTCCAGAGTACCCTTCACTCCCGGATGAACAGCCAGGACTGAACCGTGGTGCTCCCCCAAAACCTTAAGACGAAGGTTCAAGGGAACAAATGACTTATTAGCAGAAACCGCAGATGGTGCCTCATCCTGAGCCTCAGCAATCTCAGACTTCATCTCAGTAGTGAGAGTTGAAACCACTACAACTTTCTACAGAATGGGCACCGGTTCCTCCTGGGGTTCTCCACCCGGAAAACACCTGGATAATGCATCCGCCTTGGTGTTTTTAGACCCAGGGCGGTAGGTAACAATAAAGGTAAACCTATTGAAAAACAAGTACCACCGGGCTCATCTCTGAGAAAGACGCTTGGCTGACTCGAGATACAATAAGTTCTTATGGTCGGTGATAACAACTGGGTGGACAGCCCCCGCCAGGAAGTGCTACCAGTCCTCAAATGTCAACTTGATGGCAAGTAACTCCCTATTCCCAATATCGTAGTTATGCTCAGCTGGCGATAGCTTCCTAGAAAAGAAGGCACAAGGACGGAGTTTACCAGGTGATGGACCCTGAGACAATACAGCCCCAACCCCAATCTCAGACGCATCCACCTCCACAGTAAAAGGAAGAGACATTTAGGCTGTATAAGTACCGGAGCTGACGCAAAGCATTTCTTAAGACAATCGAATGAGCACAAAGCACTGTCAGATCAGACAGTAAAGTCCGCCCCTTTTTTGGTCATTTCGGCCAGGGGTCTTACAAGAGCCGAAAAATTCTTAATCAACTTCCTATAGTAATTTGCGAAGTTTAAGAATCTCTGCAACGCTTTTAGGTTCTCAGGACAGTCACAATAAAATACCATCTGCTCTTTAGAGGGATCCATCCTGAAACCAGTTGCGAAAATTATGTAACCTCAAAAAGGTAGCTCCAGAACCGCGAATACACATTTTTTAAAGCTTTGCGTAAAGCTTGATAGACAAATTTACCCAAAAGATGAGAAAATACATCATTTACAAAAGGTTGGAACACAGCAGGCATGTTAGTTATATTAGTTAAACCAAAGGGCATCACCAGATTTTCATAATGACCCTCTGGAGTATTGAATGCCATCTTCGACTCATCCCCTTCACGGACCCCGATAAGATTATAGACACCCCTAAGGTCAAGCTTGGAGAAGCACCTTCCATCTGAACTCTGGTTAAAAAGATCAGGGATAAGAGGGGATATGGATCACGGACTGTAATCTGATTGAGCTCCAGAAAGTCCAGACACAGTCGAAATCCACCATCTTTTTTCTTAAAATTAAACATGCCGCAAACAAAGAGGATGAGGGTCTAATGTGACCTTTGGCCAGGCTCTCAGTGATGTAGTCTTTGACAGTCTCTCCGGATTGGACAAGTTGGATAACCAGCAATTTGGTAATCTAACCCTAAGTTTCAACTGAGTAGCGCAGTGATACGGCCTATGCGGCAGCAACTCCTGACAACCTTTCTCAAAAAACACGTCCATGAAATCAGACAACTCAGGAAGCCTGGGAGCCACGGCCGAAACACAGGTCCCCAGACAGTGTTCCTTACAGTATGAGCTCCACTGAATCATGTCCTGAGACCGCCAATCAACCACTAGGTTGCGCAGCGGTAGCCATGGAAACCCCAACACAATGGGTGCAGGTAGGTTATTGGGCATATGACAGGTGATATATTATGAATGCAGGACCTCAATGCAGAGTTCTAGATCACATACGCATTCCGTGAAAACCCCCTGGGACAGAGGCGATGAGTCGATGGCAACAATCCGGACCAGATTGGTCAACTCTGTCCACCCTGAACCCATAGGAGTGGGCAAAGTGTTTTTCAGTAATATTAGCTCTAGCACCATTGTCCAAAAACACCTTGATGACTACCTCTTGGCCCCCAAATATAACCATGGCGGGTTGCAGTCACTGAGTGACCATCATGGAAAAGATACGCAAGCCCAAGCAGTAATCCCCCAATTCCCCTGGGCTTAGAAGTTTTCCGACGGCTGGTCTTTCTTAGGAACTAGAGGACAAACACTGATGAAATGCCCCCTTCTTGCCGCAGACAAAAACATCACCCCAGTGTACTCGGAACACGAGCCTCTTGTCTGACCTGGGTTGTCCCATTGAGCTGCATGGGTTCAACAAAGGTCTCCAAAGGAGGTTTTGGAACCACTGCTCCCTCCTAGGATGTAGTAGCGTCATGGGATCTCTGGCGAAAACGGCGGTTAATGTGGACAACGAGCACCATAGACTCCAGAGAAGGAGGAGTTTCATACATCCAATGCCTCCTTGACCCGCTCAGGAACTCCCCGAAGAAACTGGCTCCTAAGAGCAGGGTCGTTCCATAGCGTGTCAACCGACCAGCGCGGGAACTCTGGGCAGAAGTTCTCTGCTGGTCGATTCCAGTTTCAGTGAACGGAGTTTGGATTTGGCCAAGGACACCTTATCGGGGTTGTCATAAATTAAGCCAAGAGCCAAAAAAAACCCAAGGAAAAAGCCCATGGTTGTGGATCACCACTGAGTAAAGACACCACAATACCAACACGCTGAGCCTCACCCCCAGAGGAGAGGGAATGCAGACGGAAGAACAGCTAGCATGCCTCCCAAAAGGAGACTACCAATGTGGCCTGCGCTGCAGTGGCTGATTGAGACTGTAGCTGCACCGCTCCCTGAGCTCAGCTACCTGCAGTGTCAGCGACTGCATTTGTTTGGAAAGACATGTAACAGGATCCATAGGGGAAAAAAAATATTTGATAGGCTTGATATGTCACGGAGGAATACAGATGGAACAGGGTCTCCTAGGCTGACCCTAACACTGGGGCCCCTGCGCTGTCCCTTACCTCGACGGTAGACTTGATGGTAGTCAGGGTCGAGCCGCCAACGTAGCCCTGTCTCCTGTCCAAGTCCTGAAACTACTTGCCCCCACCCAGGGAGCGAGCCGGACACCAAGTAACCAAAACCCTACAAATAGTCACAGACAAGGGTAAACAAAAACTCATGCGTACTGCACTCAAACACAAAGGAGGGACAATTTGTGAACTGGAAAGTAACGTAAAAGGAGTAGGAAATAATAACACGACTGGAGGACTCACACCACGCAGAACTGCAACTTGAAGATCACCATACAGAAAATAACTCCAGGAACCAAAACTATATCTGGCAAACAGCCCCAGAATCCAGAATCTAATAAATGCTGGAGATGTTGATCAGCAGCCTGAGCTCCCAGAAGCTGATCACAGGCCAGCAGAAATTAACTCTCGCAGTGCTGGAGAGCAGTGAAGCCAGAACCAGCCTACGCCCATGGCAGGCTGTGCTACTAAAGAATCCCAGGTAGCTTGTTGGACTCTCCAATGTGAACAGAGTCCTACGCCGCCATGACACCCAGTGAGCGCAACGCAGAACACGGCACGACACACACCTTCACCGCCTCTTTCACTGAACCACTACATGTTGTCATCTATGTGTATGATGGAGCTTCTGTAACAATAATAAGCTGAGGCCGATGTTGTTCACGTCACATTATAATCACATTATTTCTTGTCACATGGACACTTCTCTATATAGTGAGGTATCAGCAGGACGCTCTAATAATATAATGTATATGGTGGGAGTCATGGGGGGGATTTCTCGTATTGGATTATTTTGGTTTGCTCGTAGGTCAGATAAAGAATCAATTGAGCTGAATGTAAATATTAATGGGTGATTTGTCCTGAGACGGATGACCGTTAATTAGAAAAGAGTTAATTCGTATGTGATAAACTGCTGGTATATAGCTGGGATATGTTTTCACCTTCTGACACTAGGACCACCACCGATCCTCCTGCACATCGGAGGTCCGGACTCCCACGATGGAGAAGCTGCACTACGCCTCACTGGATGGGGGGGCACATCAGAGGGTCCGGTAGGTGCATTGTACACAAGGAGGGAATGCAGCACTAAATCAGTTGTGTGGCACACCTTCATTCTCAGAGTCAGTGGGGTCCCCAGCAATCAGACAGTGATGGCCTATTATACCTTAATACATTGATATTGTCATGCACGAAACTAGCAGGGTTTACCTTGTACCTGGTAAACCCCCATAAGATATTACAACAGATAGAATACAGGGATCACGATACAACGGAGGTCCCTGACGCTAGGGAGAGGGGTGAGGGGACACCTCCTAAACTCACCTCAAGCTGACTCCTGAGCTCCCTAGCATCCCTATGCAGGTTCTTTCAACCGGTCGCCAAGCCGGATACCTTAGACCCTCAGCTGGCCCTAAACTTACCCTGCCAAGTGAGCAGGCCAACGAGATCACTAGACTCGCCACTACAAAACAGACACACAAGGGAAGGAATACAAACAGGGGAAATAGACATGCAAGGAAAAGACACTCCAGATGGCTCCAGTGCAGCAAACATCACTGCTGCACACAACAGACTTTTCCAAAGCAGGCTCCTTCCAAAGTAGACCATATAGAAATGAGGAATTCAGTTTCTGTCACAGACATCATGTGATCAGATCACATAAACGTAAATAGGGAAGGGGAGCGATATCAAAGAGCTACACCTGAGATTGGAAGCTACAGCCAGCAGCCAGGCAGGAAAGGGAGCTTAACCCTTACAGCACCACAAGCAAGTAGGTGTTATCAAACCTGCCAGCGGCAAGGAGATGCGACCTTGTGACACCAGATTCACTGGAAGTCTCCCCGAATGAGATACACTCATGACAGTAGCCCCCCTTTTACAAGGGGCCTCCAGACCGGGTTTATCAGGATGAGATGCATGGAAGGAGCGTATTAACCTACCAGCGTTCACCTACGATGCTGAAAGCCACACATACTTTCCTAAGGACCATACCCTCTCTGATGCACCAAATATGGCTGAGAGCGTCGAACAAAGCAAGAAACCACAATTTTTGCTTTCTCAACTTCTAAGTTCCCATCAACAGTGATTGGAGACGGTGGCAAAGGTGATGGCTCCAGGGCACAACATAACTCTTGAGCAAGGACCTGTGGAACACGTTGTGTATTTTAAGTGCTGGGGCAGCTCAAGGCGAAAAGCCACAGGGTTATTTACAGCGTATGTTTTATATGGACCAATGAACCTAGGACCCAGTTTGTATGAGGAAACCTTTGAATGTGGAGGTGCCAGGAGTTAAATCCTCACCAATCCATTCATGACCTTGATAGCCTATTTATGTTAATGTCTTGACAAAAAAAAAAAACAAAAAAAAACCAAAACTTAGAATCTTTGTGACTTTGGGGATTGAAGGGGTAACTATCCCAGCCAGCAATACCCCGCTTTTGGCAGAGAGATAGTGGCAGGCTTAGGCAGCTGACAGAGCACAGCAATGTATATAGCCAGGTGACCGAATTGTTCCAACCTGGGTTTTCCAAATTTGTTGGCTCTGTGTGCATTGAAAAGTGAAAAAGTTATGTGATCCTCCAGCTGGAACCATGGATCCTACGCTGAAGTCCTGTTCTGTGATCCTCCAGCTGGAACCATGGATCCTACGCTGAAGTACTGTAGATGATGGTGACAGGAACAAGGCCCTTTTTATACAAGTCAGTTATCATTTCAGGGTATTGTGCCTTACAGGATTTGTGGGAGAAGGCTGTTCTCTCATTCATTCAGTTCATTCTGACAGCATAGTTTTGCTGTAGTCAAAGGAGCAGAGGCAATCCAAACTTAACAGACAACAGGACTCTAGTCAATCTGACATGAAACAATGGCTAGCTTCCATTGATTTACTTAACAAAAGAGCAATTGGTTTGGCTTAATTAAGAAGAGCTCACCCATCACACGTTTCTCTCTAACTTTGGGGAGAAGCTGCAGGAAATTACTCTAAGGCTATGTGCCCACGGGAAATTAAACCTGCGGATTTATTTGAGGAAGTCCGCAGATTTTCTGGATTTTACAGATAAATCCACAGGTTTCAGCATGTACAGACACTCCCCATGTTATCCTATGGGACATGGGGAGTGTCTGTGTCCATGGTGCGGATACGTGTACATACATACACAGGAAGCTGCCAATCAGTGGTGTGGGCGAGGTTATGCAGAGCTCAGTATTTTGACTAGAATGTACAGTGTACACAGGAAGCTGCCAATCAGTGGTGTGGTCGGGGTTATACAAAGCTCAGCATTCTGATGAGAATGTACAGTGTACATAGAAAGCTGCCAATTAGTGATGTGGGCGGCGTTATACAAAGCTCAGCATTCTGACGAGCATGTACAGGGTACACAGGAAGCTGCCAATCAGTGGTGTGGGCGGGGTTATACACAGCTCAGCATTCAAAGCACTGCTGCATCTACAGCAAAGTAAACAGGGATTTTATCAAAACAGCTCAGAGGAGCCCAGTAAGTGACACATTGCTGGAATCAGGATCTCTGTCCCTACAAAATAAAATTCTCAGATTTCATGGCAAAAACCTGCTGACTGATTCCATGTAAAGGTAACGACTGGTAATCACAACCCTATAAATGAGTAGTCTTGGTTTTAGCCCAACAGTACATTATAATGAAGGTCACGGGTCAAATAAAGTTGTGTCCCAGCTGAAACCTCACCATCTTAATCAATGTTTGCAAAACTCATTGAACAAGTAACTTTAAAAAAAAAAAGTTTCTTTTCAGAGTTCTTCTTTCACCCGCCCCATGACAGGCATAAAAGGCTGAGATAAATACAATGTGAATTGTAAGGAGAAAGCACATAAAAAAGGTGAAAGTCGAGAAGAAATCTCAATGCAATAGA
Source organism: Anomaloglossus baeobatrachus (assembly GCF_048569485.1). Classification (NCBI taxonomy): domain Eukaryota; kingdom Metazoa; phylum Chordata; class Amphibia; order Anura; family Aromobatidae; genus Anomaloglossus; species Anomaloglossus baeobatrachus. The sequence continues at coordinate 265,252,407 of NC_134359.1, forward strand.
ATAAAGTAATTTAAATACATAAATATTTAACGGAAGGGAAGAAAAAAAGCTACAGAGGCGGCAGCCGGCGGCACCGAAGGCAAGGACAGGACTCCAGACCTTTATACCGCACCTACGTTTCTAAAGTACTAATATAGCTATAGAAAAAAAAAAAGTCATTATCATCAAGATCACCGCTCCAACTAGCAAAAAGAAAAAAAAAACAGTGATAAAAAAGTGGCAAAAGAAGCAACAAAGACCTTTTCAACATTACAAAGTCACAATGTCGTACGTATTTTAGGAGTAGGCAAAAAAGTGCACGCGCATCTTGTGCCAGGATTGAGGTTATGGCGGGAAGGTTACATTCTTAGACGCACCTTTGTACTGTATGTACCATGCACCACTTTGTGGTTTTTTTTTTTTTTTTTTAACATACTTTCTTGCTGGAGTAGTGCTTTAGGCCCTGTGCGCACTTGCCGGTTTTTGCCGCAGATTTCCTGCGGATTTGCTCTAGAAAATGTTCACAACATCTCTTCAGTGATTCACCAGCAAATCCTATGGGAAAAAAAAATGCTGCGCGCACTATGCGGATTTTGACAGCTGCATGTTTTGCTGCGGGATTCCCGTAGCAAAAACAATTGCATGTCACTTCTTTTCCGCAGGTAGTTGCGGGATTTCACTCCATTGACTGTAATGTAATCGTGAAATCCCGCAAGGAATAATGCAGGCAGCAAATTCTGTGCGGTTCATTGCGTTTTCCTGTGTAATTCCCTGCGGTATTTCGCGTTTTCGGGACATAATGTTCATCCCTGCCTGCGGTTTGTAGGGAAGTGATGTCATTATGACAGGAAGAGGAAGCGGAGCAGAGAGTAAACACACACACACACATCACAGACACAGACATATAGAATACACACACACAGATCACACTCACACACAGACATATAGAATGCACATAGAAATCAAACGTACATATAAAAATAAAAAAACGTGTGTGCCGTCATATTTTTACCGTCCAGCCGAGGTAAAACACACAGCGGCGGCCCGGTATTCTCAGGCTGGGGAGGGCGGGGGCTATGGTTAATGTCTCCCCCCTCCCGCAGCAGAGAATATCAGCCTGCAGCTGCCCCGGGACTGTCGCATCCATTATGTGACAGTCCCGGCGTGTCGCCGGCTCTTCCAGATTGCCGTGATGCGGTGGAAATCTAGGTAATAAGGAGTTAAATGGCAGCAGATCGCTGCCATTTAAGTCCAGGCTTGATCATGGCAGCGTCTATGAGACAGCTTTCATGATTAACCCGTAAGTAAAGTGAATAAACACACACACACACACCGAAAAATCCTTTATTTTAAATAAAACACAAAAAAACCCCTCTTGCACCACTTTAATACACGCCTCCCAACACACAGCTCCGGCGTAATGCACGCAGGTCCGACGACGCTTGCATCCAGCCGCGACTGACACTGTACTGAATGCAGCCTCGCAACGAGCCTGCAGAGGTAACCACAGATCATTCCTAACGGTCGGTAATGTGAACACACTACCGCTTGTGAGAACTGCAGTGTCCTCACAGGGACTCTATCTATTGATTATCTATCCCTCTATCTATTGATTATCTATCTATCCATTATCTGTCCATATCTATTATCTATCCATCCATCCCTCTATCTATCCATCCATCCCTCTCTCTATCTCAGAAGGAAATTACTTTTTTTTTCTTTTATTTTCAATGTGCTTTATTGCATTGAATGCATTAAAACACATACCAACCCACGGAAAAACCGCACCAAAACCGCAACAAAAAGCATGCGGATTTTGGTGCAGTTTTTTTTCCCTTTTTTTTCCGCACGTGCGGAAATCTTTCACAGCCTGCAGAATTTTTTGAAGAAAATTCCATTTTCTAGTGCGCACAGGGCCTTAAATCAAAGTCTCTGTTCTCTTTTTTTTTTTTTTTTTTTTTTTTTTTTTAAATCCTCTTCCAGTCCGGAATCCGGCCCCCATATAAAGATCAGAATCCATAGACTAAAAATGGTGGTAGAAGGGATAGGGGAATGGGAGGAGGTGCGCTGTACTTGGTACCAAGGCTCCGGCATGGCTGTATACGGCATATTACTTCATCACATATGCACTGCTGTCCCCGCCCACCGGTGCCTGTGATTGGTTGCAGCCAGACGCACCCCGACCCTGAGTGGCAACGTGCCAGTTGACTGCATCCAATCACAGGTGCTAAGACGGCCAGCGATCGGGAAAAGCAGTGTAACTGAAGGAGCCCATACACTCTAGCATCTACCATGAGCCTAGAATGTATGGGCTCATTCCAGGTTAGTTGGCGTGCGTCGCTTGGTTGGTGGACGTCACAATGTTTCTTCTCGTCCACCATAACCATGCAGGGGGGGCTTTCACTCCTCCTATCTCTGGATCTTACCCACAGATCCCCTCTTCTATTATAAACAACTCCATGCCCTTGTGAACTTAGAATCATAACGTTTATTGTGGCTGGGGACACCAGATGGCATTTTGAACAAGCCACAATCATGTGATGGGGGGCATGTTAAGATGACGTCATACCTGGAAGGAGCCCGTCCACCCTAGCACAGTGATGGCGAACCTATGGCATGCGTGCCAGCAGGGGCACGCAGAGCCCTTTTTGCTGGCACGCGCGCTGTGTCCTCATCCTGCCGCTTTGAACTCCTGGTGTGGTCACGCCGGCAGTTCAAAGCTGTGTTTGAGCAGAGGGACATTTCTCCTCGCTCTGACACTCCTCCTCTACCAGGCTGCAGGTCATAGTATCATAGTATCATAGTTTTTAAGGTTGAAGGGAGACTCTAAGTCCATCTAGTTCAACCCGTAGCCTAACATGTTGATCCAGAGGAAGGCAAAAAAAACCCAATGTGGCAAACAAGTTCCAATGGGGAAAAAATTTCCTTCCTGACTCCACTGATTCCTAGGTCTGTTGCCTAGGAGACGGAGGAGCGTCAGTAAGCGACGCCGGCGTAATGACATCTTCTGGCCGCGCGGGAACTGAGGACCCAGCGGCGCGCAGCGGGGGAGCGGGTGCTGGAAGGTGAGTTGTGTGTTGTTGTTTTTTGTTTTTTTATAACTTGTGTGCGGCTGTGCCAAGGTGAGGATGGGCAGTGCCAGCAGGGGGAGGGGGGGAACACACATGCCAGCATGGGGGGGGGGGGGGGGAGACACACACATGCCAGGATGGGGGGGGAGAACACACATGGCAGCATGGGGGGGGGGGGGGGAGAACCCACATGCCAGCATGGGGGGCGAGAACACACATGCCAGCATGGGGGGGGGGACACACACATGCCAGCATGGGGGGTAAACATGCATGCCAGGATGGAGGAAGCATACATGCCAGGATGGAGGAAGCATACATGCCAGGAGGGGGAAAACATGAATGCCAGGATGGGGAAAACATGCCAGGATAGGGTACATTTACCAGGATGGGGAACATGTTAAGATGGGGAATATTTACCAGGATGGGGGAACATTTGCCAGGAAGGGGAACATGCCAGGAAGGCGGACATTTACCAGGATGGGTGTACATTTACCAGGATGGAGGACATTTACCAGGAATGGGGTGCATGCCGGAATGGGGAAACATTCACAAGGATGGGCAATAGGTCAGGATGGGGTACATTCACCAGCATGGGGGAACATGCCAGAATGGGGTACATTTACCAGGATGAGGTATATTTACCAGGATGGTGCAATGATGGGGACAAATATACCAGAATACAGGAAATATACATCAGGATGGGGGACATGTTTACCAAAAAGTGGCCCAGGAAGGGGGACATAACTACACAATGAAAGGGGAGCAACTCATATGTCTTTATGGGATTTCAGGATGTTCAGACTTTGAAATGTAGATGTGGATTACAGGGTGACATCTGATTGCATTCCAGGCTAAAATCTCTGTCTAATATGCTGCAATTTTTTCCAGAAAGATCAATCCAACTGCTGTGTCTGGAAAGGGCAGGGGCTCAGCTTTAATGTGTGGTAAGCATGCATGGGCGTGATGCCCCCTGCTGAAGAGAACACTGCAAAGGTAAGATTACAATCAATTATTTACATAATAGGACTGGTTGGCACGTTGGAAAAAAAATTGGGTTTAAGGCTACAGTTTGGGCACTCAGCCTGTAAAAGGTTCGTTATGACTGCCCTAGCATCTACAGTTCGTATCGCAGTGTAAGAATAAGTAAACAAAACAATTTGCGCAGGATTCCCGCCCCCCCATATTGTGATACCCCGCACAGAAAAGGTCCACAGCTACAGGATGAGCTTATCTTGACTGTGTATCAAAAGAGGAGGAACAGCATGCAAAATTTTTTAAATTATTTAATTAAATAATTTAAAAAAAGACTACGTGTGGTCCCCTTAATTTCGATTCCCAGCCAAGATAAAGCCAGCTGGAGCTGGGGGCTGGTATTCTCAGGCTGAGGAGGTCCACCTTAAAAATATCAGCCTCCAGCCACCTGGAATTGCCGCATCCATTAGATGCGACAAGCCTGGCGCTTTACACAGCTCTTCCCGTTGCCCTGGTGCGGTAGCAATGAGGGTAATAGCAGGGGTTCATAACAGCCCACAGCTGCTACTAAACCCCAGATCAGTGATGGCAAGCGTCTATCAGATACGCATCACTAATCTGTAAGTCAAAGTAAATAAACAAAAACACGGAAAAAAAATCCTTTATTTGGAATAAAATACAAAAAACCCTTTCACCACTATAATAACCTCCTAAACACCCCTGCAGGTCCAAAGTAATAAACGCGAGGTCTGACGACGATCCTGGCTCTGCTACATCCAAGTCACAGCAAGTGGCCAGAGAGCATGACTGTCCGCTGTGAGTGCAAAGAATGAATAAGCAACGCAACGAGCGGTGATGTTACTTAGGTCATTTGCGGTCATGGTCCTTAACCTGTGATCGCAGGTAACCTGTCAGAGTTAACAGACCTGCATTTCCTGGCAGAAAACTGCAGTTTTTTTTCCAAGAGATGCAGATTTGGTGATGAAATTTTTACATCATATTCCTGCACCCAATCTACATCTCCTGAAAAAAAAAACAAAAAAAAAAAACATTGCTGCATTTTTGGTTGCCTTTTCATGCCATGATTTTTGTTGTGGTTTTCTGCCAGGAGGTGGACATATGGTGCTGAAATCATCTGCACCAGATTTCAGGACCAAATTTGCACCTCCTGGCAGAAAAGAAAGGGGTTTTTTTTTGTATTTTTGGGCCAAGAGATGCAAATTTGGTGCTGACATTTTTACACCATAATCCTGCACCCAATCAAAACCTCCTGGAAAAAAAACCGCATCAATAACACATGCAGTATGATGTGATAGAGATGTGGTTTTTTGCCAGGTGGTTTTGTTTTTTTTTTGTTTTTTGGTGTAGATTAGGTGCAGGAATATGGTGTAAAAATTCCAGCACCAAATTGGCATCCCTTGGCTCAAAAATGCAAAAAAATAACTTTTTTTCTACCATGAGGTGCAAATTTGGTCCTGATATCTGGTGCAGACGAAGATATTTTGGAAAAAATGCTCGAGTCCCCCTATTGACTTTAATTATACTTGGAACTCAAGTGGAGCCCATCCGAAGGGCACCCGAACACAGAACTATTTGCTCATCACTCATGTCTATATGACTTGAGAGAAGACATGGAAAGAATTCATAAGATGAGACAATTGCTTTAAACACCAATGACAAGGGATTGGTCATGATACAAATCATAGGGTGGGATCCAATGTATCTCAGATTAGGAGCCATATAACCGGCCATATGAAAGCCATCAAATACTGTGCACAATAACTCAGAGGGATTTAGTAAAACAAAGCGTCCCGGTTGTTCTGATGCAATTACTTTGTACATGAAGCTTACTGTGTAAAAAGATAATGAATCAAAGGGGGATATTAAAGAAGTGCCACAACGGGTGATCCGATGAGAGTCCTACGAAGAAGGGGGAATCGAATAGCTTCAACGTGGCCACGTGGCAAGATAATTCCAGTTTGCAAATAGACAGAAAACCTATGTGCAGTAATAATCTTAGGACTTAAAATATTCTTTCAACTCTACCTAATAAGAAATATCTGACAAAAGGCAGGATTTAAAGGGGTATTCCCATCTCCAAGATCCTATCCCAATATGTAATAGGTGTAATATTATTAGCAAATACCTCCAATTAGAAATGTAGTATAGTTCTCCTGATTCACTATGTTGCTTACCTCATGTGCAAGGCATTGCAGGACCTTAGGTATCCAAAGTTATAACCACTAGCAACTAAATATATGAGTGGTCATAATCACGGATACCTAAGGTCCTGCAATGCCCTGCACATGAGGTAAGATAAATAGCTAATCAGGAGAACTTTACTACATTTCTAATTTTAGGTATGTGCTATTATTATTATTACACCTACAACATATTGGGATAGGATCTTGGAGATGGGAATAATCCTTCAATAAGGGCACCCTATATCTTTAGCCACTACTTGGCAACACCTTTTCATTCCCCTTGTTCGCCCCTGTAAAAAGCTTCACAGGGCTGTGTACACAATCCAATACATGGCCTTTTAAAAGGGTTGTCCATTACTTGGACAACCCCTACTCATTCCCCCATAAAAAATAAACCTATACTCACCTTTTGTGCGGCCGTGGTTCCAGCAATGTATGAAGTCACGATACCGGGGCCCTCGTCACATTGTTATGACACGTGAGCCCCGTAATCAATCAGTTGCCGGTGACTGTCTCCCTGCCTTTGGACATTTGAGCAGGATGTGAGCGCAGCGCTGGCTTCCTGCTCAAACATCTGAAGGAAGTTGGCGCTGATTGTTGTGACACCGGAGCCTCACGACCAAAGTCACATGGGCCCCGGGAACACAGGTTTAGACATCTCTGGAACTGCGGTCGGAGGAGAGTATAGGATTGTTTATTTTTATGGGGCTAACAAGGGGAATGAGTAGGGGTGGTCCAAGTGGTGAACAACCCCTTTAAAAGGCCATGCATTGATTAAGAATTGTATACACAGCCCTATGAAGCTTTATATATGGGGGGGTGGAAGAAATGGGGAAGTTCTTGTACAATTAATTTTTGAACTTTTTAAAAGGCAACTTGTCATTAGTTTTGGCCCTCTTCTAGTACATTTATGTAATAAAGCTGGAATAGTGGGCACAAATGTATCCATTAAACGGCCCGCTGACGTGTAAGATGTTGTCTAGAGATAGAAAGCAGGTCGAAGAAAAATAAAAGTATTGACTTGTCAGTCATTACATGTCTCAAACTGGTAACACCTCCTTTCATTTAAAATAAGCTCTGGAGGCAGATTCTCAGGGAAATCCATTTCCGGCCCATAGATTTTAAAGGCTCATTTACATATTAAAAGCGTTGTCCCAAAAACAAAGTTCATTTTAATCAATAGAACTTGGAATAATAAAAATTTCCACAATTGGATGTGATTAAAAAAAAACCTGTTCCTGTGCTGAGATAATTTTATATATGTGTCCCTGCTATGTACTGTGTAATGGCCGTGTCTGACCGTACAGGGACATGGTCTGACCATATCACAGCTCCTGGGCCGAGGAGGACGCAAAAGAGTATAAAGACATTAAAGCATGGGATCACAAATAATTCTTTGAGATAAAACATTTTTAAAAATCAGGCAGTGAAATGTTTTACCTCACATAAAAATTCAGCAATGATCCCATGCTGTGCTTTCTGAATACTCTTCTGCACCCTCCTTTCCCCAGGAGCTGTGGTATGATCAGACCTTGTCCCTGTGCGGTCAGACACGGGCATTACACAGTAGGGGCACATATATAAGATCTCAGCACAGGAACATTTTTTTTAAGAACAGGCAGGGAAATGTTTTACTTCACAGAAAGAATCCTGTGCTGTAATGTCTGTATACTCTTTTGCATCCTCTCTGGCCCAGGAGCTGTGGTGTGCTCAGACCATGTCCCTGTACGGTCAGACACGGCCATTACACAGTAGGGGCACATAGATAAGATCTCAGCAGAGAGACATTTTTTTAAAAACCGGCAGGGAAATGTTTTACCTCACAGAAAGAATCAGCTGTGATCCCGTGCTGTAATGTCTGTATACTCTTTTGCATTCTCCCTGACCCAGGAGCTGTCTGTGGTATGATAAGACCAGGTTCCTGTATGATCAGACACGGCCATTACACAGTACACAGCAGGGACACATATGAGTCTAACAATGTAGACCAGCTCACTCCTGTGAATCACCTGGATCCTCAGCTCACCTGGTTAACTCCGTTGTGCCCGGATCAGGACGTAGGAGTCCATCCATACAAATGTGAACAACAACAAGGCAGAGTCCAGCAATAACGTGAGCAATCCAGGATGCTGTTAAAAAATGTTTTCCTTCTTTTTATTCATAAATTCATTAAAATATAATGGTCCAAGCAATTCAGAACAGCATTATCGCAGGAAAATAGCGCAGATAGGACTACGCGTTTCAGCGGTAAAATCCGCCTTCTTCACGGTCCAGAATCTGATCTGCTTTCCAAACATAGAACCTTAACAGCAGGGACACGTATATAAGATTATCTCAGCACAGGAACATTTTTTTAAACACATCCAATTGTGGAAATTATTATTATTCCAAGGTCTATTGATCATAATCAACTTTATTATTAACTTTGTCAGTTTGAAAAAACCCTTTAAGAAAAATGTGGATTTCTCTGGAATAAAACATCAGATCGCAGATATCAAGGTATCATTTTATTCAACTTTTTATGACCTACATGTCCATATAGTCGGCTAAGGAGGGTTGGTCCTACTGACAAATTCACTTTAAAGGATTTGCAACTTATCTACTGCTCTTGGCCTGATATCACCTCCTTACTATCCAAAATCCCACAATGTCTGTGTGCTAATTCAACTTTCTTGTCTGCTCTATTTCTAAAACTGAACATGGACAAAATAGAATTCATCATCTTTCCCCCATCTCACTCTGCCACTCCACCTGATCTATCCCGTCAGTCAATGGCTGCTCACTCTCCCCAGTCATGAGTTCTCGCTGCCTGGGAATAATGCTCGACTCTGCTCTCTCCTTCAAGCCACACAGCCAAATACTTTCCTCCACCTGCCGACTCCAAATCAAAAATCTCTCCCGGATTCGTACATTCCTTGACCAAGAATCAGCAAAAACACTAGTGCATGCCCTTATTATCTCCCGCCTGCACTACTGGAACCTCGTGCTCGGTGACCTCCCTTCTAAAACTCTTGCACCCCTCCAATCTATTCTAAACTATGATGCCCGGCTAATCCACCTGTCCCCCCCGCAACTCTCCAACCTCTCCTCTCTACCAATCCCTTCACTGACATCTCGTGGTCCAAACACTCTGTTTCAAAATGCTAACCATGACATACAAAGCCACCTACAACCTGTCTCCTCCATACATCTGTGACCTAGTCTCCTGGCACTTACCTAGACGCAACCTCCGATCCTCACAAGATTCCCTTCTCTACTCCCTTCTTATCTCCTTTTTCCACAATCACATACAAGATTTCTCCAGTGCCTCCCCCACACTCTGGGGCTCTCTACCATAACATATCAGACTCTAGCCTATCACGGAAACCTTCAAAAGGAACCTGAAGAACCACCTGATCAGAAAAGCCTACAACCTGAAGGAACCCTCATTCCACCATAGCGTCGCACAACCATCCCTACCCTCACCTACTGTATCCTCACCCATCCCTTTCAGGCTGTGAGCCCTCGTGAGCAGGGTCCTCTCTCCTCCTATAGACTGTGAGCCCTCGTGGGCAGGGTCCTCTCCTTCTGTAGAATGTGAGCCCTCGTGGGGAGGGTCCTTTCTCCTCCTGTAGACTGTGAGCCATCGTGGGCAGGGTCCTCTCCTCCTGTAGACTGTGAGCCCTCGTGAGCAGGGTCCTCTCCTCCTGTAGACTGTGAGCCCTCGTGAGCAGGGTCCTCTCCTCCTGTAGACTGTGAGCCTTCGTGAGCAGGGTCCTCTCCTCCTGTAGACTGTGAGCCCTCGTGAGCAGGGTCCTCTCCTCCTGTAGACTGTGAGCCCTCGTGAGCAGGGTCCTCTCCTCCTGTAGACTGTGAGCCCTCGTGAGCAGGGTCCTCTCCTCCTGTAGACTGTCAGCCCTCGTGAGCAGGGTCCTCTCCTACTGTAGACTGTGAGCCCTCGTGAGCAGGGTCCTCTCCTCCTGTAGACTGTGGGCCCTCGCGGGCAGGGTCCTCTCCTCCTGTAGACTGTGAGCCCTCGTGAGCAGGGTCCTCTCCTCCTGTAGACTGTGAGCCCTCGTGAGCAGGGTCCTCTCCTCCTGTAGACTGTGGGCCCTCGTGGGAAGGGTCCTCTCCTCCTGTAGACTGAGCCCTCGCGGGCAGGGTCCTCTCCTCCTGTAGACTGTGAGCCCTCGTGGGCAGGGTCCTCTCCTCCTGTAGACTGTGAGCCCTCGTGGGAATGGTCCTCTCCTCCTATAGACTGTGAGCCCTCGTGAGCAGGGTCCTCTCCTCCTGTAGACTGAGCCCTCGTGAGCAGGGTCCTCTCCTCCTGTAGACTGTGAGCCCTCGTGAGCAGGGTCCTCTCCTCCTGTAGACTGTGAGCCCTCGTGAGCAGGGTCCTCTCCTCCTGTAGACTGTGAGCCCTCGTGAGCAGGTTCCTCTCCTCCTGTAGACTGTGAGCCCTCGTGAGCAGGGTCTTCTCCTCCTGTAGACTGTGAGCCCTCGTGGGAAGGGTCCTCTCCTCCTCTAGACTGTGAGCCATCGTGGGCAGGGTCCTCTCCTCCTGTAGACTGTGAGCCCTCGTGAGCAGGGTCCTCTCCTCCTGTAGACTGTGAGCCCTCGTGAGCAGGGTCCTCTCCTCCTGTAGACTGTGAGCCCTCGTGAGCAGGGTCCTCTCCTCCTGTAGACTGTCAGCCCTCGTGAGCAGGGTCCTCTCCTCCTGTAGACTGTGAGCCCTCGTGAGCAGGGTCCTCTCCTCCTGTAGACTGTGGGCCCTCGTGGGAAGGGTCCTCTCCTCCTGTAGACTGAGCCCTCGCGGGCAGGGTCCTCTCCTCCTGTAGACTGTGAGCCCTCGTGAGCAGGGTCCTCTCCTCCTGTAGACTGTGGGCCCTCGTGGGAAGGGTCCTCTCCTCCTGTAGACTGAGCCCTCGCGGGCAGGGTCCTCTCCTCCTGTAGACTGTGAGCCCTCGTGGGCAGGGTCCTCTCCTCCTGTAGACTGTGAGCCCTCGTGGGAATGGTCCTCTCCTCCTATAGACTGTGAGCCCTCGTGAGCAGGGTCCTCTCCTCCTGTAGACTGAGCCCTCGTGAGCAGGGTCCTCTCCTCCTGTAGACTGTGAGCCCTCGTGGGAAGGGTCCTCTCCTCCTGTAGACTGTGAGCCCTCGCGGGCAGGGTCCTCTCCTCTTGTAGAGACTGAGCCCTCGTGGGCAGGTTTCCTCTCTCATCCTGTAGACTGTGAACCCTCGCGGGCAGCGTCCTTTCCTCTGTAGACTGAGCCCTCGTGGGCAGGCTCCTCTCTCTTCCTGTTGACTGTGAGCCCTCGTGGGCAGTCTCCGCTCTCTTCCTGTAGACTGTGAGCCCTCGTGGGCAGGCTCCTCTCTCCTCCTGTAGACTCTGAGCCCTCAGGGGAAGGGTCCTCTCTCCTCCTGCACCAGTTTGTGCCTTGTATTGTACATGATTATTGTGCTTGTCCCTATTATGTATTCTCCTTTTCACATGTAAAGCGTCATGGAATAAATGGCGCTATAATAATAACTTTTGGTGCTAAAAAGTTGCAAAAACCAATTTAAAACAAAAATAAGGGGAATTTTTTATTTTGAGCCAAATTCATGAATCGTGTGCGCCATATGGAAGAATTTGGTGCAAAAAACATCAATAAATATCCCAAAATAAAAAAAATAAAAAAAAAAAGACTTGAATAAAAACACAAAATGAGGAATCACGCCTTTGGACTTTAATGGGCTTTGACGGTTTGGGGCGTCCGGTCAAAAATATAAAAAAAAAGGTGACATATGCTCGAAACGTGAAGGCCGCCACAGACTTTACATAACAAGTCTGAAGACGTCTCCTATTTCCAGCTCTGCCGCCACCTTAGAAGTTAAATTGGCCACCGCTAGCATCAGCATGTGAAGTGATTCAGGCCGAATATGCCATCTGTTCTTTTATTAGCTTTAAAATAAAGGTACGGTCATAACCGGCTTCAGCATTACTCCGACCCGCAGGAAATTGGGAAGGGACATTGGCGCTCCAAATGTGTTTTGCAACTCGATATTAAAAGCAATATAAAAATGGAGAACAGCGTTTAAACTGAGCACATAAAAAGTATATAGGGAACAGCGCAAAAGGGAAAAAAATAAAAATAAAAATCGCCCTATTAAAGCGGACAAATGACATCCCTGGGCCCATTACGGCATATTGATGCACAGTGATAGATTAAATGTGGCTGGCAAATAATAAGGAAATCTTTTGGATACACAGACGCATTTATACTTTGAGACAGAGGTAGGATATTGTATGAGGCAGAGCAGATTAATGGCAATTGGCTGGGAAGCAGAACAAAAATGATGTATTAGGCACGGCGCCTAAGCAGAAGGATTGTCTTGCCGTATCTTTTAGGTGTAATTGGAAAATTCGAGAGGTAAATACACAAAACTCTCTGTGTAGATGGAAATTCGCCATGGCGTGCTAAAAAAGGAGCGCTCGGGAAAAAAAGATCATCTCTAAATTCACGTAAGGAGCCCACAGACATTGCTGAATGTTTTCAGAAACTGCATATATATATAATAATACCGCCAAATAGAGTATAAATAATACTCCTATACCATGTCATTCTACTGCTAAACTGCCCTAACTGAAAATAGACAAAGGCTGAGGTTTTTTCGCTAATGAATACATTTAACCTCCCAAAAAGCGACTATATGACGTATAGTGGGTGCAAATAAAGAGTCAATCACCTTAGATAGGAGTCGTGAGTACAGTGTCCTGGTGTTGCCTATACCTGTGAATGTGCCTTATATAAGAGCAAGTTCCATATAGGCTAATATGGAGGTGTTTTCACATGTGAATTGTCTATTCTGTAACAAAGAAAAGACCCCCATAAGACTTGTTGAATGGAGTCTGACCTTACTGTAAGGGCTCGATCAGACGCCTGTGATATTTCTGAAACGGAAAAAAGCGGATTGAGTTTCAACAGGGTTTAGGATCCAATTCTGATCAAAGGTGGGTCATTGTTTGTGATGAGCGGGCACTACCATGCTCGGATGCTTGGTACTGGTAACTAGTGATGAGCGGGCACTACCATGCTCGGATGCTTGTTACTGATAACTAGTGATAAGCGGGCACTACCATGCTCGGATGCTTGGTACTGGTAACTAGTGATAAGCGGGCACTACCATGCTCGGGTGCTCGGTACTGGTAACTAGTGATGAGCGGGCACTACCATGCTCGGATGCTCGGTACTGGTAACTAGTGATAAGCGGGCACTACCATGCTCGGATGCTCGGTACTGGTAACTAGTGATGAGCGGGCACTACCATGCTCGGGTGCTCTGTACTGGTAACTAGTGATGAGCGAGCACTACCATGCTCGGGTGCTCTGTACTTGTAATTAGTAATGAGCGGGCACTACCATGCTCAGGTGCTCGGTACTCGTAACTAGTGATGAGCGGGCACTACCATGCTTGGGTGCTCGGTACTCGTAACTTGTGATGAGCGAGCACTACCATGCTCGGGTTCTTGGTTCTCGTAACTAGTGATGAGCGGGCACTACCATGCTCGGGTTCTTGGTTCTCGTAACTAGTGATGAGCGGGCACTACCATGCTCGGGTTCTTGGTTCTCGTAACTAGTGATGAGCGGGCACTACCATGCTCGGGTTCTTGGTTCTCGTAACTAGTGATGAGCGGGCACTACCATGCTCGGGTTCTTGGTTCTCCTAACTAGTGATGAGCGGGCACTACCATGCTCAGGTGCTTGGCACTCGTAAAGAGCAGATGGATGCTCAGATGGAAGCGACTCAAGCACCCGAGTTTAATGGAAGTCAATTGGGGACTCAAGCATTTTTCCAGAAGTACTAATTTATCACTAGCTACGAGTACTAAGCACCCGAGCATGGTAGTGCCCGCTCATCACTAGCTGCGAGTACTAAGCACCCGAGCATGGTAGTGCTTGCTCATTACTAGTTACTAGTACTGAGCACCCGAGCATGGTAGTGCTTGCTCATTACTAGTTACTAGTACTGAGCACCCGAGCATGGTAGTGCCCGCTCATTACTAGTTACTAGTACTGAGCACCCGAGCATGGTAGTGCTTGCTCATTACTAGTTACTAGTACTGAGCACCCGAGCATGGTAGTGCTTGCTCATCACTAGTTACGAGTACCGAGCACCTGAGCATGGTAGTGCCCGCTCATTACTAGTTACGAGTACCGAACACCCGAGCATGGTAGTGCCCGCTCATCACTAGTTACGAGTACTGAGCACCTGAGCATGGTAGTGCCCGCTCATCACTAGTTACAAATACTGAGCTCCCGAGCATGGTAGTGCCCGCTCATTACTAGTTACGAGTACCGAACACCCGAGCATGGTAGTGCTTGCTCATTACTAGTTACTATTACTGAGCACCCGAGCATGGTAGTGCCCGCTCATCACTAGTTACGAGTACAGAGCACCTGAGCATGGTAGTGCTCGTTCATCACTAGTTACGAGTACTGAGCTCCCGAGCATGGTAGTGCCCGCTCATCACTAGTTACGAGTACAGAGCACCTGAGCATGGTAGTGCTCGTTCATCACTAGTTACGAGTACTGAGCTCCCGAGCATGGTAGTGCTCGCTCATTACTAGTCATGGGGTTGGTTGTTTCCATTTCTTTATTTGCATAAAATAAACAAATAAACTAACAAAAACTGATGGGGGTTTCTCCAGCTTCTCCTCCCATCAAACAATCAGTGAAAATGGACCGGTATTTAAGTGCTCATCGTTATTTCATGGACCAATAAATGTGCATTGGCAAGTCTAATGCGTGACTTGGAACAAAACGGACCATGGCTCGGTATTTTTGTGTAGAGCATTTGGTCTTTGGACATGTGAAGAGCTCCCTAGAGTAGAACAGATACTAGTGCTATTTGTAGGAAACTGGCCAACCATCAGATGTGTATGGCGGAGGTCACCTAAACCTTCCCTGAAGGGATTTTGTGGGTCAGAGGGATGGAGCAGTTGTAAATGTAATGCCCAGAGGTGTCTGTCCGGGGCTTTCTCCCGTTTAGCTGCTGAATACTCATCGAGCTAAGTGTTGGAATAGATATTGTATCTGACAGCTCTCATGCGTAAGGCCAGCTTTAGGGTTGCTGCTCTTTTTAAATCCACAAGATAGGTGATAACCTGTCGATTAGTCGAGTTACACCCACTGGGAGCCACGCTGATTGTCGGCAGATTGGGAGACTTTTAACCCCGTTAGAATGGAGCAACAGTGTGCATGCTCAATCCTTCTTCAGGAGGCTGCCAAGCGCCAAGTTTTGCTTTGTACGGCAGAATTAACTTAGTGGCAGTCGGGTGTCCAACTTGCCTATCCATTTCATAATGAGAATAAGAGTTCTCCATCAGGGATGAAAATCCTCTTTTTCGGCCATTCGGTAACAGGTCCCAGAGATGGAACACCCACCGATTCGTGCAACGCCTCCCGGTCCTGCTTAATCTGACCTCAGACAGTGCAAATGCAAACTCATTTATGCCCAACCGAAATTGTGCTCGTATCCAACAAATCAGAATGAGCCCCATGCATGATACCTGATGGACATCAGATGTCTTCCTCAGGCAAACGTCGGCCATCTCTCAACGTCCAATGGGACATATCACAAGTCCACTAAAGAGGTATCTCGCTGATTAAAGGGGAATAACAGAATTAGAAAACCAGTCTGCATTCTCCCATAGACAGGACCATATCTGTCCCCAGCTGATGTGTGGTATTGCATCTTATTAAGGGGGTTATCATTGCTATTCTATTGCTTTCCTAGTGGGGGACTCAGAACTCCTCAGATCTAACGATGATGACCGTTCCTTAAGGCCCCGTTACACGCAACAACGGATCTAACGATATATCGCTGGGGTCACGAATTCCGTCACGCACATCCGGTATCGTTAGCGACGTCGTTGCGTGTGACAGCAAGGAACGACCGTTAACGATGGAAAATACTCACCTTATCGTCCATCGTTGACACATTGTTCCATTTTAAATAATCATTGATTGTTGAGTACGCAGTTGTTCGTTGTTCCCGAGGCAGCACACATCGCTGTGTGTGACATCTCGGGAACGATGAAGTGTCGCTTACCTGCGGCCGCCGCCAATGCGGAAGGAGGTGGGCGGGATGTTACGTCCCACTCATCTCCGCCCCTCCACTTCTATTGGGCGGCCACTTAGTGACGCCGTACGAACCGCCCCCTTAGTAAGGGGGCAGTTCGATGGTAACAGCGATGTCGCTAGGCAGGTAAGTAGTGTGACAGCTCCAAACAATATTGTGCGCCACGGGCAGCAATTTGCCCGTGACGCACAAATGACGGGGGCGGGTGCTTTCACCAGCGATATCGCTGCGTGTCACACCCCCTTTAGAATAGATCATCAATATAATATATTAGCGATAAATCCTTTTTAACTTCAATAA
Organism: Anomaloglossus baeobatrachus; assembly: GCF_048569485.1. NCBI lineage: Eukaryota > Metazoa > Chordata > Amphibia > Anura > Aromobatidae > Anomaloglossus > Anomaloglossus baeobatrachus. Next base: position 265,269,037 of record NC_134359.1, read on the forward strand.
AGCTGAGCCGCAGTACTAGACCCTTGCACACGGATGGCGCCGTTTCTTGAAGCATGCAGCTATTTTTGCCCGATCGGCACAACCCCATTACAATCGATCACCTATCCACATGATAAGTGATAAATGTCAGATCAGTGGGATGTTAAGCCGTCTGCAAGACATCACCGAAAAGCTAGAGCTGTCGAAAATCAGAGAGCTAATTGGGTCAAATCTTATGAGAACCAAAACTTCAACCTTGGCTAATTGGGTTGCGAAATCCAAACGCTTTTCTATTTTTATCCACTAAATAAAAAGAAAAATAAATAAAAAAAAGTTTATTTCAAGCAGCGCAAACAAAAACAGATCTGACATCGAAGGTCAAGCCAATAGAAGATGAAACATTTCGGTTTCCTCCATTCTTTCCCAGGCTGGACCCGGTTCCCATTTTTCGTTAAAGAGAGCAATTTTTCAGGTTTATGTGGAATGTCACTATTTCATTCTAAAATATCATCTCGGAGAGGAAAAAGGTTCACTGTCCCCGTTTTCAATCTCTAAAGCTAATACAGAGATTTATATTCTTCACTCCTACCATGCTCTCTTAAATTAAGAGGCGTAATTACCAGCAGCGCTTGCTGCAAACGAATAAAACACCAAGGGAGAGGAGGCTGTCAATGCCAGGCGTAGACGCACCAATCCGCCCCCTCCTCCCCGAAATCCCTCTCGCTGGAGGTGTCTGCGTGCAGAGGCAGCTGCTATCTTCTTTTCCATTAGCAACGATTGTTTGCAAGTAAAATCTCCAGCCAGACGCCTGCGTGGAGACCGCGTATACCCACACACAGAAATAAACTTTTTTTTTCCGTTTTTACAGGAATGGAGCGGGTAGAGATACCATTCTTTCTTGCCAACTTTTTTGCGTCGTTTGAGGCCTTAGAAATTTTTCTCGTTTTTAATTCATCTGTAACGAGCGAAAACTGCCAACTTTTCGGCAGAAATGCAACAATGGGGATTGTGCGGATCTACAGACCGTAGAAGAGCTGAAGACACCGGTGTATAACAAGAGAATATATGCCATGAGGAGCTAGTCATCGAGCAACAAGAGAATATATGCCATGAGGAGCTCGTCATCGAGCAACAAGAGAATATATGCCATGAGGAGCTCGTCATCGAGCAACCAGAGAATATATGCCATGAGGAGCTCGTCATCGAGCAACAAGAGAATATATGCCATGAGGAGCTTGTCATCGAGCAACAAGAGAATATATGCCATGAGGAGCTCGTCATCGAGCAACAAGAGAATATATGCCATGAGGAGCTCGTCATCGAGCAACAAGAGAATATATGCCATGAGGAGCTCGTCATCGAACAACAAGAGAATATATGCCATGAGGAGCTCGTCATCGAGCAACAAGAGAATATATGCCATGAGGAGCTCGTCATCGAGCAACAAGAGAATATATGCCATGAGGAGCTCGTCATCGAGCAACAAGAGAATATATGCCATGAGGAGCTCGTCATCGAACAACAAGAGAATATATGCCATGAGGAGCTCGTCATCGAGCAACAAGAGAATATATGCCATGAGGAGCTCGTCATCGAGCAACCAGAGAATATATGCCATTAGGAGCTCGTCATCGAGCAACAAGAGAATATATGCCATGAGGAGCTCGTCATCGAGCAACAAGAGAATATATGCCATGAGGAGCTCGTCATCGAGCAACAAGAGAATATATGCCATGAGAAGCTCGTCATCGGGCTAAAACACCTTTCACTTTTTATGGGGAAATGCAAAATACATTATCCGCCAGGGTTATATGAACGTATATTACCTCATTGGAGAAAATCGGGCTGATTATGCCAATCGCACTCTGACTCTGATCAAGTGTGATCATATTCTGTTGGCTAAGGAGAAAAAAACCGAAATATTCTCCACCTTCTCCATTGAGCCAGTGCATGAAATTTAGGTGGTACACAGATGTCATCTGATAAGTGGAGCCAACAGGCTACAAAAAAAAATTAAATATGTGCACGGCCCTTAGAAAATCATTGGTCTAAGTATGATGTGATATTTTGTCGGATTGCACTTGGACCAAAAATACGGAGATGTGAGTGAGCTCTTAAAATGACATCAGAATCCTCAAAACATAGGCGTTGTGACACCCATACCGGCGTCCCTACACTGTCCTGCCCACCTCCACCTGCAGGGATTTAGATTCCCTCACCTGCCCGGACACCCTGCAGTGGCTGCCCCGTGTCCGGTCCATGCTGCAGTCTCCCAGAACCTGTGTACACCTCACAGGCTTCCTAGTTCAGCCCGAAGGGTGCACATGTGTCCACGCCACTTTTCTTAAAAGGACCAGCACCTGGAAGTGCCTCTTAGGTATTTAAGGCACCTTCCTCTTAAGGGAGGTGCCCGGCAACAAGTCTGATACGTTGCTAGTTGTCAGGTCCCTTTGTGCTGCTGCTGACATTGATCCATATTTCAGTGCTGTGCTAGTTTTCTTATCTACTGTTGCCGCTACCATCCATGCTGGCCGGCTACCATGATACCTTCCATTGTAAGTATGCACGCCAGTTGCTGTTGCCGTTCCCACCCATCCATCTCAGCCAAAACCTCAACACCTCCTGCCATTGTTACCCATCACCAGAAACTGTCTCTCCCGTACACTTAGGGACAGCTGCCACAGCATCAGTCTTCCTGAGTGGAAGCCAGTCTCACACCTGCAGCATAACACCCTCACCATTAGAGGTTTTGGTAAATACCAGGTGTGGTTCTGCCGTCAAGTGCCTTTGAGTTTCTGTACGCTGTGGCCCAGTGGGTCCATTAAATTACCGGCTCGCCCGCGAGCATAACATGAGTCTCCAGTTTGGCCAATGAGCGTTAATTTGGATACATCTTTTTCATAAGGGAGAAGTGCCTGTTCATACATCTTCATAAACCCGCTCGGTCTCTTCAACGAAATAATACATGATGAGTCAAAGCTTCCATTGACTGGTGAAGCCTCCAGTAGGTTGACCCTCAGCCCAAGGTGTAGAAGTCATGGGGGAGGATATAACTCAACTGAGGTGTTAAACCAATGCTGGAGGTGGAAACCAGGATCAAGACTGACTCTCCATAAGCTTTGGTGAGGGGGACTGCCTATCCCCAACCCTTGGTGTGACCTTATGATCCGCTGGAATACATAAAGGTTTGTTGGCAGCCCTTCTCTTACCACAATGAACTTGTAATAGACCACATCCCCATGCAATTTTTATATTTACACGTGGATGAAGACGAGCTATTCTAGGATTTCTTTCATGAAGGTACAAGAATGTATTTTAAGCATAAGAATTCAATCAGAAATGCAATAATGTTAAAGGAGTTGAACATTGTGACTAGTATTATTTTGTTTGGAGGAATAAGAGTCCTCCTTATAATAACCAGCGATCAGCCGCAAGAGAATCCAACAGCAAGTGTTTGATTTGCCTGTAGCACCCCTACAGGTGAGATGAAGCATTACATGATGCCACCTAGAATCAATTGACTGATTATGTAATGCATACATTCTGAAGAATCCAATAAAAGGTCGTCTGTTATGGTCAGGAGACCACAAAAAATCTCGCAAAAAAAAACCCATAAAAAATGATGGAAGATAATGCACAAGACTGGTTGGAAACTTAGCTGGCTGCAATCCACCAACTACACAAACACAACTAGACCTCCACCTTGCTATGCACCCCAATTTGGGATGTATTCCATCTGTATAGATTTTGGCGTTTGGTGACTGTTCACATTGGGTCATCAGGCTTTGTCCACAGGCTATATATATACTTCATGCAGCATTTGCTTGGACCTGTCCCGCCCACAGCCATGACTCAGTCATGGGTACGGGACTGCAATAGACCAGGTGAGTGCTGCTGAGAGCAGTTCTGCTATTTATATGTGAGGCCGCATGGCACATTTTATAAAAATATTTTAGTGTAGGACTGCTTCAAATGAGATTTGCCGTGACGTGGCGAAGCAGCTCAAGAAATTGCAATTTTTTGCCAAAAATCTCAAAAAAAATTTTTATAATGCAGTTTGGAATATTTGATGCCTTAGTGCACATTGGTGCTGGCTCTTTGTTGTTTCTTTGTTGAATTGGTCGGTGGTTGACCTCCACCTTGCTATGCACCCCAATTTGGGATGTATTCCATCTGTATAGATTTTGGCGTTTGGTGACTGTTCACATTGGGTCATCAGGCTTTGTCCACAGGCTATATATATACTTCATGCAGCATTTGCTTGGACCTGTCCCGCCCACAGCCATGACTCAGTCATGGGTACGGGACTGCAATAGACCAGGTGAGTGCTGCTGAGAGCAGTTCTGCTATTTATATGTGAGGCCGCATGGCACATTTTATAAAAATATTTTAGTGTAGGACTGCTTCAAATGAGATTTGCCGTGACGTGGCGAAGCAGCTCAAGAAATTGCAATTTTTTGCCAAAAATCTCAAAAAAATTTTTTATAATGCAGTTTGGAATATTTGATGCCTTAGTGCACATTGGTGCTGGCTCTTTGTTGTTTCTTTGTTGAATTGGTCGGTGGTTGACCTCCACCTTGCTATGCACCCCAATTTGGGATGTATTCCATCTGTATAGATTTTGGCGTTTGGTGACTGTTCACATTGGGTCATCAGGCTTTGTCCACAGGCTATATATATACTTCATGCAGCATTTGCTTGGACCTGTCCCGCCCACAGCCATGACTCAGTCATGGGTACGGGACTGCAATAGACCAGGTGAGTGCTGCTGAGAGCAGTTCTGCTATTTATATGTGAGGCCGCATGGCACATTTTATAAAAATATTTTAGTGTAGGACTGCTTCAAATGAGATTTGCCGTGACGTGGCGAAGCAGCTCAAGAAATTGCAATTTTTTGCCAAAAATCTCAAAAAAATTTTTTATAATGCAGTTTGGAATATTTGATGCCTTAGTGCACATTGGTGCTGGCTCTTTGTTGTTTCTTTGTTGAATTGGTCGGTGGTTGACCTCCACCTTGCTATGCACCCCAATTTGGGATGTATTCCATCTGTATAGATTTTGGCGTTTGGTGACTGTTCACATTGGGTCATCAGGCTTTGTCCACAGGCTATATATATACTTCATGCAGCATTTGCTTGGACCTGTCCCGCCCACAGCCATGACTCAGTCATGGGTACGGGACTGCAATAGACCAGGTGAGTGCTGCTGAGAGCAGTTCTGCTATTTATATGTGAGGCCGCATGGCACATTTTATAAAAATATTTTAGTGTAGGACTGCTTCAAATGAGATTTGCCGTGACGTGGCGAAGCAGCTCAAGAAATTGCAATTTTTTGCCAAAAATCTCAAAAAAATTTTTTATAATGCAGTTTGGAATATTTGATGCCCTAGTGCACATTGGTGCTGGCTCTTTGTTGTTTCTTGGTTGGAAACTTAGCTGGCTGCAATCCACCAACTACACAAACACAACTAGAAGTAGTAGTGGAGCGTTCCTAACCTAGACGTCTCGTCACCGCCGGAGAACTAATCTCAAAGATGAAATGAGGAATCCTGACTTGCCTCAGAATAGCCCCAAAGGAATGAGACAAGCCCCCAACATATAATGACGGTGATATAAGAAAAAACAACACACAGATAGAAAGTAAAGGGATAAGCAAAGTGAGGCCCTGCTAGCTAGATACAAAAGGATAGGATATATTTGCTGGTTGCAGCCAGTAAAAATCCTAAAAAAATACCAACACCTGATAATCAAAACTTCATATAAAAGATCACACGATCTTTCCTCCCACTATATCAGGAACTCTTGTGCAAATACATGAGATACTAAAAAATACAAACTCTACATCAGACAGGGAGCAAAACTCTCTTTCTTGCTGGGAATAAATCATCCTCCAAAGTGCATGGAGAGCTCTTATTCACATGCAAGAACAAAAAGATGCATGAGAACTAATTAAATCTCATAAGGAAAAAACAAAAATACTTATCAGGCATAGCTGCAGACCAAAATGACATAGAAACAAAACCGATGCAAAGGAACGAAAAAACCTGCTCCAGAAATCATTCATGGAAAATCCAAAAAGGAGCAGAAAAAAAACCCAAAAACAGAACCTAGAGGTAAAGGCAAAAGCCTCAAAGCTGGAGGACAAAATTCAGGACATTTTCTCATGGAGCAGAAACAATTATCACTGGCAAAGGTTAGACAGAAACTGCCTTCCTTTATTCCCCCAGGATGGATTCCATAGGCTCCCTGGAGCAGCAATTATCTCCTGCACCTGTCTGAGCGACAGATGCAGAATCAGACTCACTACCAGCACTAGCCACCAGAGGGAGCCCAGAAACACTCTCGGAAACAGCACCATCTTTGATGATATTCACAACAGTCGTCTATATAACGCAACCAGCTCTGCGTATCTCTGGCTCAGAGAGGAGAGTCATGAAAAAGGGTCCAAGCTCAATGAAATCTATGTGTCATAATAAGGCATATGGTTAAGGGTTTATTAAATGAAAGGAGTTGTCAACCATAGATCAAAACAACGCTACAGAGATCATATTTGAAAATGGGGTCAAAAGGGGTCATTAGCTTGTAGTACATCAGAATTAAAGTATCATCAAGGAAACAAATCAAAAGTTTTTACACATATTTAAACTGAAAACGTAGTTCTTAATCAGGAGGAAAAAAAAAATCCTTAGAGAAAGGCAGAGATGCATAGCACACCGAGATGAAGGAGGTGGCACTTCCTACAATATCCCGCTGATTCCAGGATGCTACAAAGACCTTGGAGATGTTTAATTATCAGATTAACGTAAAGGTCGCACCTGCCCGTTATCAAAACTGCTCCGAGGGAAGGATGACACGGAAGTTCTAGCTGCGAGAGAGTGACACACGAGTGTTATGTAATGTAAGCCGAAACATGAGTCACCAGCTCAAGACCAGCGACTATACACCGAACTATGGGCGAGAAGACAGATAAGAATAGGAGAAGCAGGAGTGGGCTGGGATGCAGAATTTCTATGTAGCATGTATACGACTAAAAGGAATATCAGGTGATATAATAAAGGGAAGAGACACTTATGCTCAAGATGAGTCCAAGTATAAAACAAAAATAAACGAAAAAAGGAAGCACGTGGTCCAAAGTGACTTATCATTATAGCATGGTTAATGGTGCAGAAAAACTACCCCAGTCATTAGCAAACATTTCAGGATTTACATACAATTCACATTACCCTGGCTACGCCATGGATGTCAAACTGAAATACACAAAGGGCCAAAGTTAAAATTTTTGACAAAGTTGTTGGCTAACCTAGTTGAAGGCCCCTAGAGTCCTCCATACAGAATAATGGGCCCCACATAGCCCTCCATACAGAATAATGGGCCCCACATAGCTCTCCATACAGAATAATGGGCCCCACATAGCCCTCCATACAGAATAATGGGCCACACATAGTCCTCCATACAGAATGGGTCCCACACAGCCCTCCATACAGAATAATGGCCCCCACAGACCTCCACACAGAATAATGAGCCGCATGTAGTACTTCATACAGAATAAAGGGCCCCACATAGCACTCCATACAGAATAAAGGGCCCCACATAGCACTCCATACAGTATAATGGGCCCCACATAGCCCTCCATATAGAATAATGGGCCCCACATAGCCCTCCATATAGAATAATGGGTCCCAAATAACCCTCCATACAGAATAATGGGCCCCACATAGCCCTCCATATAGAAAAATGAGCCCTACATCGCCCTTCATACAGAATAACGGGTCCAACGTAGCCCTTCACACAAAATGGGGCCCCACATAGCCCTCCATACAGAATAATGGGCCCTACATAGCCCTCCATACAGAATAATGGGCCCTACTTAGTCCTCCATGCAGAATAATGGGCCCTACATAGCCCTCCATGCAGAATAATGGGCCCCACATAGCCCTCCATACAGAATAATGGGCTCCACATAGCCCTCCATACAGAATAATGGGCCCTACATAGCCCTCCATGCAGAATAATGGGCCCCACATAGTCTTCCATAATGAATAATGGGAGTAAAAAAAATCAGCCTGTGAGCCGGATTTGTTCTGCAGGCTACAATTTAACATATGTGGTTTAAGCTCATGTCTGAAGTCCCCATTAAACATAAGACTAAAAGAAATCAGCACATGACTGTCCAAACCAAGCACAGGCGCTCAAGTGCACTGTTGTTGTGGACAAAAAAAGTCATTGCAACTTCCCAATTCGCATGCCTCCTGTCCAGTGGTCAAAGACTACTGACCTGGCTGGTGAATCAGAGTCCTGTGAATTGATTCTTCCATCTCTAATTACTGATCGTTGGGGGTCCGACTGTTGGGACATGCACCAATTGGCAGAACAGGCAGTTTTTATGCCCAACTCAGAACATTTATCTTCAATGTAATGTAGAGCGTTGGATGGGATGCCCAACGCTGCTTCCTTCATGCTCTATGGGACTGCAAAAAATAATGCTGAGCGCAGCATTTGACAGCCCCATGAGGAATGAATGGAGCGGTGGTTGGGTAAGCTATCACTTATTTGGTTTGCAGAAAGATCGGAACTTGGAAATTTATATTTGTTGGGGGAACTGACCAGAGATTATATGTGGTCCTTTTTCCTTCTCATGGTCTGGATATCTGTCACCCTAGGTACGGGGAAATACCAAGCGAACAGCAAAAGGGAAGAGAAAGCCCCACGTTTAGGTAAAGGGAAGATGGTGACCCCTGAACAAACCTACTGCTGGCCCCTGGAGTCCCTGACCACCCTAGATAGGTTCTACACCTATGCGCCGAGCCAGATACATGACCCTAGGTATCCCTAGTGCTGGACCCTAAATAGGGAACGGATGGGATGAGCTCTTAGTCAACCCCACTAAACACTAGAAGACACAAAGAGGACACACAGAGGAAAATGCATTAACTATTTATATACAGAGGACACAGGTAGAAGTTCAGCAAAGTCTTCAGCAACAATGACCCAGAGGAGTACAAGCCACCGGCTTGCAGCCAAGGCTTGAATGAACTGAAAAGATCACCAGCAGCAGTCCAAGGAAGGGTATTTAAGCACCCAGATAAGGCTGATGATCAGCAGCTTTGTGGAAGGTGAGCTCCTGCTGTGTCCAAAGGAGGAAAGATGAATCCAGCAGGAAAGCTACCTATACCAATGAATACAGACAGCAGGAACAATGGAAAGTCAGGGAGCATCCTGTACAGCCAGACACTGTGACCTTCTATGGCCTGAAACCACATGACTGTCTGTCACCCATGACAATATCAGATCCAATGCCATCAGCAGGAGCCTAAGCTGTGGCAGTCAGCCCGTGGTGTTCATCGGACGTTGAAACTTTTCACTAGTCTCTCTTTTTTTTTGTTGTTTGTTTGTTTGGGGTTTGGAAAGACTCCTGAGGAACAGATGAGTTAGTAATTCAGAAAAAGCAAACGAACATAATGAGAGTGAAACAACAGTCTGAGGAACACAAGCTTAATTTGCCTGGGAGGAAGTAACAGATTGCCATGTTATGAACCCCAAAACAGACGGCCTCCTGTTACATGAGAAAACTTTTATCATTTAGAACTTGGAAAACAAAACGAGTGATATTTCTGAACTTGCGAAAGAAAACTGAAAAGGACTGGTGAGATCTGTGTACAAGTCCTCTAATGAACTGAACACACCGCAGCCCTCACGGCGCGGGCGCATTCTGTGATATCATTTCATCTGGTATCTAGCAACCTAGAACGGCTGCTACCTAAACCCAGAAAGAGTATGGCTCGTATGATCAAGAGGATTGTCTTTTTATATTTCTTTTCTAGGTTTGGACTCCATGGAAACATAAGGTTTAAGCATTCATTAATGTTAGTCATTGTTAGAAACCACCATGGTAAATATAATTATCAAAATAACATCTTTGTTTCCAGCATGTGATTCTCGTTCCTATTCAACTGTGGCAAGTGACAGGTGTGGGCAATATGAAAATCACACCTGAAATCAGATAAAAAGGGGAGAAGTTGGATCAATCTTTGCATTGTGTCTGTGTGTGTCACACTAAACATGGAAAACAGAAAGAAGAGAACTCTGAGGACTTGACAGCCAAAATTGTAGAAAAATATCAAGATTACAAGTCCATCATCGGAGATCTTGATGTTCCTTTGTCTTCTGTGAGCAACATAATCAAAAGGTTTGCAACCCATGGCACTGCAGCTAAGGTGGATGGTAGAGAAAAATTGATGATAGGTTGCAATGCAAGATAGTCTGGAAGTGGATAAGCAGCTTCAATTAAGTTCCAAAGAAATTCAAGCTGTCCTGCAGGCTCAGGGTACATCAGTGTTTGCGCAAACTATCAGTTAACGCTACGAAGGAGAACCAGGAGGACCGAACTGCTGACACAGAGACATAAAAAAACTAACCTGCAGTTTTTCAAAATATACGTACATAATCAAAACCCTCCTGGGAAAGCGATTTGTGGAAAGAGGAGACCAAGACAGTTTTTGGAAAAGCACATTATTTTATTGTTTACCAAAACCAGAATGAGGCCTACAAAGAAAAGAACATAGGACTTACAGTCAAATATGGTGGAGGTTGTTTTGCCGCTTCTGACATGGAATGCCCTGACTGTGTGCAAGGCATCCATGAAATCTGAAGATTTCCAAAGGATTTTGGGTTTCATAGTGTCAGAAAACTGGGTTAGTGTCCTAGGTCATGGGTCTTTCAGTGGGACAAAGACCCCAAACATACTCCAAGAAGCCCCCAGAAATGGACGTGATGTTTCGGTCCAAACAGTCCTTCAAACATACACTGAAGTGCAAGACCATGGGTGGACAAGCAGGCAGGGAGAGCTGGAGAAAGTGCATCTGTTGTGGAGGGGTGAAGCATGTGATTGCTTAGAGACACTTTTAGATGCTCCCCAAGAGGGAAAGCAGCAATAAAGATCTTCAAGCAATACAAGGGCAGCACAATAAATTAATGGGCACTATGTAATGCCTCGTCTCTCCTGCGGAGGCACTGCAGGGATACTGAACACACTATAGCCAGGTTGTCTTGCAGGCTGCAGCTGATCGCTAAGCTCTCTCAATAATGGAATAACTTGTAATGAGCCTATTGTCTGGGAATCCTATAAAGGGGACACTGGGTACAGAACAACAGCGGGGGGCCCTAGAGCTAGTGAGAAGTGTAAATGGGACACTTCCTATCATCATCTGCAGCTGTCCCTAGTCTCCTTGCCAGTCCCTACACAGTTTCCACAACTGTCACCGAGTAGGAACCGGAGACCCTGAGAAGACCTTATAGATGCCCCTGGCTAGTGAGGGGCGGGTGAGGTTCACTAGACCCACCACTGCACTAACAATACACAAGTTAAGGTAAGGCAAACGGGGGAATAGAAACAAAAAAGGATAAAGCTGCGTACATGAACACTCCACAGCAGAACCGGTTATGATTCAGGGACCGGGGAGGATCAAATAACGCGGAATCCCAAAAAGGTAAAGTGGCTGGAAACTTAACGGACTGCGGACCTAATCCTGACACACAACTAACAGTAGCCGTGGGGCGTGCCTACGATGACCTGGACGCCTTGACAAAGCCGGAGAACTAAATAATCTCACAGATAGAAATATAAGAAAGCTAATCTGCCTCGGAGTAGTCCCCAAAGATAGATAGATAGCCCCCCACATGTAAAGGCTACGGTGATATAGAAAAAAACAATACAAAGCCAGAAAGGACAGATTTCAGCAAAGGTGAGGCCCAAACTATCTTTATAGGAAAGGATAGGAAAGAGCAACTGTCTGCAGCCGTAAAAACCCTAATAAATACCAGCACTACTGATATGGAAAAATCCTGAGGTTACTAAACCTCTCCCCCACTATATCAGCACTCAGATGTTACTGGGATCCAAAAAACACTAATACAGATGAGGGACTGAATAATACCAGGGCATGACAAAACACAAATCTTGCAGAATCATGTAGCTAAGTATACAGACACTCCCAGCAGGGAATGCTCCCATTCCACCACGAAATCCACACAGACAAATTAGGAATCATGCATAGTAGCAAAGCAGAACAACAACAAAAGGTGCTAAACAAACCGCAGAGGTTTAAGACCACTTATCTGAGAGAAGTTCTGGAAGTGAGCAGAGCTGGTTGCATAATGTCTTTAACACAAAGGAGCAATCCACCGGCAAGTAACAAGAGAAAGCTACTAAGTTAAATAGCCCAATCTGACCCCGATTGCCAGTCCTCTGCAGGTGTGTCGCTTCCATTCCACACATCAACTGCATCGCCAGCACTGACCACAAGAGGGAGCTCCAAACTGGAAACCGTATTCACAACAAGAACCTTTCTCTAAGGTGGCCAGACAACAATGAATTTGTATCTTCAGCAAGAATTGCTGGGTAACACCTCTACTTAAACCTGAAAGGATGTGACTACAAAGCAGCTGCAGCTGAAACACTTAGCTGGGAACTACAGGAAAGCTGCTAGCAGTAAAACTGACATTAACCATTTAAATACCAATAGAAACAAAACATTTATATGTAGAGAGCCAGATGCAGATGAGAGGCTCCAGTCCTAATGCTGTCACTTGTCTCTAAAAACAGGGAAACGATAATGATAGATTCCTGACGAAGAACATGGAGTTTGCTTCAGACACAAAATACAAATTTAATAAAGACAGATGGGTCACTTAAGCTAATGCATGTAGCTAGTAATGACCTCCCGTATCATTTTTATTCCCAACACCTCAATGTTACGCGAACAAAAGATTTATACTACAGACTGGTGGCAATAAAGCTGCCATAGGTCTAAGTGTTTACACTAATTTGTAATGATGAAAGCAAAGCAAATGAAACGTGGGAAGAGAGATTCACTAAGCCACGTGCCAACACGGTGGATTTGGATCAGATTTACTCTAAGGATTCCGCACGTGTTAAAGGAGTTTATAAAATAAACAAATTACGCAGATTTCACGAGAAGCAAATTGTAAGATCTGCTGCAAAATGCACAGATTTTGCTTTGGGTCTGGATAAAAATACATGCTAAGTGTTTTCCACGCTGCAGCCGTACGTGATGTTGAAGTTACTCTAAATAGAAATGTAGAAACATGAAAAATCAAAAAGTTTAGTCAACAGACTTCATGCCCCCCAAAGAAGTGGACATGGGAATAAAGCTGGGAGACCGGAACTCTGCATCGGCATCACCAGGGTTCTTAAGATGCCATCAAAGTATGTTGACTGTAGACTTGACTTAAAGAGAACCCGTCAGGTCCACTCTGCCCTCCAACCCAGTAGCATTGATCCCTGTATGCCCAAATTCCTTCCCTAACCAGCCCTCTATAATATTTAAAAAAATGACTTCTAACCCTCATTTTCCCTATGTTAATTAGGACCTTGACTAATTGGAGGGTCGTTGCTTCCACAGACTAGTTGGCCCTCTTTCCATGCTATCATGCCCCTGTGATTGTGAGAACATGATTTCCACAAGACGGCATCACCGCAAGCTCCTGGAAATCTCGCGCATGTGCGTTTCATTTCGTCTGCGTCAGTGCTCCTTTGAAGCCAGGTGTACACTTCCAAGCTTCATTATGTGCACTGCTGATAACCCAAGTTCAGAAGAAGTGAACATGCCCTGTCTTCTGAAGTTCAAATCAGGAACAAAGGAGATGTGGAGCTACCACTGCGCTGCAGAAGATATGACATAAATCCAAAGATGATCATATAAAGGTAGTTTTATTCAACGCGTTTCGAAGTGTCTCCCCACTTCTTCATCAGGAAATCAATCAATATAACAGTCTTCTGAAGTACCAGTCATGCGAAGTCGCCTGATGAAGTCAGGAAGATGCACGAGATCTCCAGGAGCTGGAGGTGACACTGGCTCGTGTAAATCATGTTATAACTAAAGATGGGGAAACCTTAGGCTCGGGGCTTGGAAAATTATGTGAAAATCAGCCAGGTGCGTATCGTGCTTGTGCTCATGTCTGCGTGATGCCCTGCATTGTGGGCGCTGTGGGAACTGTATGTCTCAAATTAGGCTTACAGTCAGTGTGCTAAGATGTGTAGTCCACAAATAATCTTTTTAGAAAAAAATAACACAGCCCACAGACCTCTGGAAGTGTTTTGCTTTTGGCCCATAACAAAACACTTCTGAAGGTGTATGGGTGGTATTTTTTTTTATTCTACGTGAACTACAAATCTTAGGACGCTGAATGTAAGCTTAATTTGAGCCAAAGCAATAGTACCCACAGTGCGCAAAATGCAGGCCATCGTGCAGACACGACCCCAGTGCGATACTCACCTTGGCTGATTTTCACATCATTTTCCGAGCCCGAACCCCAAGCCTAAGGTTCGCTCATCTCTAGTTACTATGCCCACAGGGGTTTGATAACATGGAAAGAGGACCAACTAGTCTGGGGAGCCAACACCCCTGCAACTAATCAAAGGCCCTAATTAGCGTAGGAAAAGTGAAGTTTATAAGTCGTTTTTTAAACATTCATATTAGTGAATAGCGTTATACGGGGCTGGTTAGGAAAGGATTTTGTACATACAGGTATCAATGCTGCTGGGTTGGAGGGCATAGAGGACCTGACCAGTTCCCTTTGAAGACAATCTCAAGCTATTTATACGCACATGCAACTTCTTTCCAAGACAAGTCCAGCAATACCTTTACGTGGCCAGTTTGTTCCTTTGCTACTGAGAAACCAGGGTTTAAATTGATATGCATATGAAGCTGAAAAACTTTTTGTAGATCTGAAGCTCTGTCACTCCAGCTCTATTCCCCACCCAGTGCTGCCACCTCCTTCTGCTTCACTGATTGCCTGAAGCCCAACAGCTTAAAGGCTAAGGAGCCATCAATCAAGAAGGAGGAAGCGGTGCTGGGTGGGGAATAAAGCTGGAGAGACGGAGGCTTCAGATCCACAAATAGTCCTTCAGCCTCATTTGCATACCATTTCAAATACTGATTTATCACTAACGGAAGAACGGACTGACCATTTAATGGTATTGCTGGACTTGTATTTGAAAGAGCTGCATGTGTATATAAAACGTTTGAGTTGTGAAATTCTGTTGACAGATTCCCTTTAAATTACTATTAGGAACTATGCAGAAACATAGTACTTTGTTTGCATTGGTTCTTACAACCATAGGAATTGCATTATAGTCGCAAAGCACAAACGACCGTCGATTCTTCAAAACTGTACTTCAATCATCTTAAAATCCTACTCCGATTTATGTCCAATTAGTAGAACCATGAAGGTATTTTGGTCGTAATTCAGACACTAAAATAAAGAAGAGTTAGATTATGTAAAGATTACACCATAAGTGGAAAGAAATAGTATAAATTTAGAATTTTCAGCAAATCTCAGAGAAGTGATGTATTATAATTAGGTTTCTCGACTATGGATGGTAAATATAATTTCCAAGGCTTTAAAAATGAATGCACCATATGCTCTTGATCAAGCTGAAGGATGAGAACCTGTCAGTTTTTAGATACGTCAGATGCCCCCGTTAATTGACAAATAATCTGCATTGCAAATGAAGGGAGTGGAAACGATGGCTGTCAATCATCAAGACTGATCATATGGGCTAGGAAAGTTATAACTGGATGCAGGGATCATACTTGTGGTCCTGAAGAAGCTACAAGTCAATGTCAAGACTGGTCAATTACTCAGGAGAAATCCTATGGCCAAAGGAAAACCGGACTGCAGTGATAAAATTCGAGAAGATTAATCTGCATGAGACAAACATTTGTTGCATGTCATAAGCCGCCTTTTCCACGTGTGGGGCACCAGATTGCCCAGATCCATTAGCATGACATTGATTTATACGAGTGTGTTTTTTTTTATATCATTCCATTATTGTGAAGCAGCTGGCGTTTTAAACAACAATGTAGAGCGGTAATGACTGGGACATAGCAAACTATGCTTTACTTAAAAGGGGCAACCATCACGAAGGATCTGAAACCTTCTGGTTCAATGATCACATCAGTGTCTCATGGCTCGGATAGAATCTCCTTAGCTAGGGTCATCAATATCAGATTGGTGGGTGTCCAACACCCAGAACTCATCAATCCACCAGCAGTTGGAGTACATGACACATACCACGGACAATAGTGGCTGAGCTGGATAATTTGGCACAACCCATGGACAATAGTGACAGATGGAAAACATGACACAACCCATGAATAATAGTGTGTGAACTGGATAATTTATCAAATAGTTCATAAGTCAGCTTAGGGGTTTAGTTGCCTTTGTAAATAGTGAGCTGGAGAATTTGGAGCAACCCATGGACAATAGTGACTGAGCTGGAGAATATGACAAAAACCATGGACAATAGTAGCTGAGCTGGAGAATTTGGCACAACCCATGGACAATAGTGACTGAGCTGGACGACATGACACAACCCATGGACAATACTAGCTGAACTGGAGAATGTGGCATAATCCATGGACTATAGTGACTGAGTTGGAGAACATGACACAACCCGAGGTTAATAGTTTCTGAGCTGGAGTACATGACACAACCCATGGACAATAGTAGATAAGCTGGAGAACGTGGCACAACCATGGAGTATACTGGCTGAGCTGAAGAATATTGCACAACCAATGGATAATAATGGCGGAGGTGGAGGACATGACACAACCCATGGACAATAGTGGCAGAGCTGGAGGACATGACACAACCTATGGACATTAGTGGCTGGGCAGGAGTACATGACAACCAGTGAACAATAGGTTGCTTCTTGTATTCTAGATCAGATACTATAGGTGAATGAACTGGAAAACATGACAACCCATGGACAAAAATGGCTGAACTGGAGCACATGACAACCCATGGACAATAGGGGCTGAACTGGAGAACATGACAATCCCATGGTAAATAGTGGCCCTTGGACAATAGTGACTGAGCTGGAGTACATGACACAACCAGTGAACAATAGTGTCTGAGCTGGAATACAAGAAACAACCTATGGACAAAAGTGGATTAACTGGGGAACATGACAACCCATGGACAATAATGGCTGAACTGGACAACATGGTAAGTCCATGGTGAACAGTGGTCGAGCTGGAGTACATGGAACAACCAATGTGTAACAGTGTCTGAACTGGAGAACAAGGTACAACCCATGGACAATAATGGCTGAGCTGCTGTACATAATACAACCCATGAACAAATAGAGGCTAAATTGGTGAACGTGACAACCCATGGACAATAGTGGTTGAACTGAAGAACCTGACAACCGGATGGTCTATAGTGTCCGCACCGGAATATAACCTGGCCCATGGACAATCCAGGGCTGAACTGGAATACTTATGAACCAGAGTGGTGTGGTTTGGGAGGACAGGGGTGAAAGGAACCTGCCTAATTGTCCAATTCTAGACAAAATCCTTGAAAGAAATTAAGTGATAAGCACAAGTACGTAAAGGTCCGGCAAAGTGACCCTACAAATCAAATAATGTGTTTGAGATTTTATCTGAAATGCATTAATTTGAATTAATGAGAACTGCTCAATTACCATTCATAAAAGGCAAAGCTCCTGTTCCCTTACCCAGTATCGGCCTTCTAACCAATTGCTTGGGTTGACACAGACCATTTAGGAACATTTAATATGTGACCGATAGGCACCAACCCATACTTCTCACCATTGCAGTTAAGGCCGGTTTCACACATCCGGCTTTTCGCTTGTTTGCCGGATCCGGCGCTCTCCCATACAGCGACTACAGTACAGTGACAGCGCAACAAGCGCCGGTCACATGCTGTCATGTGACCGGCGCATGTGACCCGGAAGTTACAGCGCTGTCACTGTACTCTATTGTCTGTACGGGAGAGCGCCGTATCCGGCAAACAAGCGAAAAGCCGGATGTGTGAAACCGGCCTAAGACTGCACTTGCCCGGGTGTGAACCGCACTTAAGATCTAGATTCTGTTGTGAAACACGATGAGTTGCGCTCTTCAGATCTTGCGGTGCGATGCCTTTTTGTCTCGGTTTGTAGAGTTTAACATTGTGTAGTCTTTAAGTTTTCAGCCTCTTATGGAAAACAGGACATTAACGAAAAGAGCCTGGTATTATGAAGATGCTGAATGAGCGCTGAAACATCATCAACCTATAACTAGTTTATTCAGAGAATGTCAAGAGCAAATGCTATCCAAATCGACACTGCAGGAAAGCATACTCCAGAACTGAAGAGAAGGAAAAATGTAACAGGATCTGGAGAAAAGCTCTTAAAACATTATCAAGGGGCAACTTACTTCTCACAAAAGCGGGCAGAGGATGATAACTCTTAAACAGATTGCTCTTCTTTGCAGTAAACCTTAGTGTGGGAAGCTGAAGATTGCTTTGCAAGTTCCCACTTGTGTTCTGTAGCGAAACGTTAGACGCAGTTTTCTACATTACTGTGTATGGAATAAAAAGTTTGAAATGTTGTAATATGCAACAGCTCCAGGCTTCTGTTTTGGAGGGACTGTTATAAATTAACATTGTGGAACTAGTTTTCTTCTGGACTGTACTCTATGACCTCTTGTTTGTTGGTGCTCTTCCTGTAAACCCCCATGTTGTGATAATTTGTCACTGTTGACAGACAACCCTGTGATCTCCGTCTGCAGAATGTCGCTGTGTTTGGCTGCACAAACTCCTTTTTGATATTCCATCCTTTTCTACGGTATGTGGTGTGAATGGCGTTTTGTGTGTCTTCTCTGTTAGGGTTTACGTTTTTCCCTTTAGGACAGTGCGGAGATCTTTTCCTTTTAGCTACTAATCATTATCCCTCACACTCTGTGTCTTTATGTACCTGCATTTCCCCTTGGTATGTTGCTGATGATGGAGTTAAGTTTCTATATGGTACTGATTGCAAGCAGTCAGCTTGTAATCATCTGGAGAAACGTTGTTGTATGTTGCTATTCCTCTGTCACACCCCCACCAGAGTCCGCTCCTGAGACTTATGCTTCGATCACCAGGTGACGCCGTGTTCCCGCCGTGGACTGTGCTGGTGATAGAAGAGGAGTCGATGCCAGTGGCTCTGGTGGGCGCAGGCTTCGCTCATCCACTAAGCTGGGACCTGCAGTACCACTGGCTGACTGTAGGTGGCATGTGTCTTCCAGCTGAAGTTACCACAATTCAGCTACAGCCAATGTGAAGACAACACACCCTTCTAATTCTCCCTCCTCTTTGCTAGTCACTGCCAGAGATATTTTTGTATTCCTGCTTTCTGGTTCCCTCTCTGTTCTGAATAGTGTTTTGACCTCTGCCTGTTCTCTGACTACCCTTCTGAATGCAGTTTTTGTACGGCTACCAGATCCGGAATTGACCTGTGCCTGGTTTTCTGACTACGTCCTTGCCTGCTAATTTTGTCCCTGTTCTGCATCTCCTGGTTTGACACTGCCTGACTACTACTCTACTCTGGACTCAGCCTTCCACAGGTAGTGATCTCCAGGGCCCTGCAGTAATTCCAAATCCCTGTATAGGGGTTAAAGGATTTCAGGGTTCTCTGGGTCCTGCTTTGTGAGCGGCTTTCCTCTAGCCTGTCTGTGACAACCAGTCTGAGTCTTGGTTCCAGGCAAGGGTTACATCCTCTCCCTAAAGGCCCCGTCACACTAAGCAACATCGCTAGCAACATCGCTGGTAACGAACAACTTTTGTGACGTTGCTAGCGATGTTGCTGTGTGTGACATCCAGCAACAACCTGGCCCCTGCTGTGAGGTCGTTGGTTGTTGCTGAATGTCCTGGGCCATTTTTTAGTTGTTGCTGTCCTGCTGTGAAGCACAGATCGCTGTGTGTGACAGCAACAACTAATGTGCAGGCAGCAGGAGCCGGCTTCTGCGGAGGCTGGTAACCAATGTAAACATCGGGTAACCAAGAAGCCCTGTCCTTGGTTACCCGATATTTACCTTTGATACCAGCCTCCTCCGCTCTCACTGCCTGTGCTGCCGGCTCCTGCTCTGTGCACATGTAGCTGCAGCACACATCAGGCAATTAACCCGATGTGTGCTGTAACTAGGAGAGCAAGGAGCCAGCACTAAGCAGTGTGCGCTGCTCCCTGCTCTGTGCACATTTAGCTGCAGCACACATCAGGCAATTAACCTGATGTGTGCTGTAAGTAGGAGAGCAAGGAGCCAGCGCTCAGTGTGCGCTGCTCCCTGCTCTGTGCACATTTAGCTGCAGCACACATCGGGTTAATTAACCTGATGTGTGCTGTAACTAGGAGACTGGGGGCTGGTCACTGGTTGCTGGTGAGCTCACCAGCAACTCGTGTAGCCACGCTCCAGCGATCCCTGCCAGGTCAGGTTGCTGGTGGGATCGCTGGAGCGTGGCAGTGTGACAGCTCACCAGCAACCTCCTAGCAACTTACCAGCGATCCCTATCGTTGTTGGGATCGCTGGTAAGTTGCTTAGTGTGACTGGACCTTAAGTCATCTTGGAGATAAGTTATTTGTTTGTTTGCCGTGATTGTTTTCCTTATGTGTTCTTTAGGGCTAAGGGGTGCTTCACACACAGCGAGCTCGCTGCCGAGATCGCTGCTGAGTCACGCTTTTTGTGACGCAGCAGTGACCTCATTAGCGATCTCGCTGTGTGTGACAATGAGCAGCGATCTGGCCCCTGCTGCGAGATCGCTGCTCGTTACACACAGCCCTGGTTCGTTTTCTTCAAAGCCGCTCTCCTGCTGTGACACACAGATCGCTGTGTGTGACAGCAAGAGAGCGACAAATGAAGCGAGCAGGGAGCAGGAGCCGGCGTCTGACAGCTGAGGTAAGCTGTATCCAAGATAAACATTGGGTAACCAAGGTGGTTACCCGATATTTACCTTAGTTACCAGCCTCCGCAGCTCTCACGCTGCCTGTGCTGCCGGCTCCGGCTCTCTGCACATGTAGCTGCTGTACACATCGGGTTAATTAACCCGATGTGTACAGCAGCTAGGAGAGCAAGGAGCCAGCGCTCAGTGTGCGCGGCTCCCTGCTCTCTGCACATGTAGCTGCATTACACATCGGGTTAATTAACCCGATGTGTACTGTAGCTAGGAGAGCAAGGAGCCAGCGCTTAGTGTGCGCGGCTCCCTGCTCCCTGCTCACACTGGTAACTAATGTAAACATCGGGTAACCATACCCGATGTTTACCTTAGTTACCAGTCTCCGCAGCTTCCAGACGGCGGCTCCGTGCAAGCGCAACGTCGCTTGCACGTCGCTGCTGGCTGGGGGCTGTTCACTGGTCGCTGGTGAGATCTGCCTGTTTGACAGCTCACCAGCGACCATGTAGCGATGCAGCAGCGATCCTGACCAGGTCAGATCGCTGGTCGGATCGCTGCTGCATCGCTAAGTGTGAAGGTACCCTTAGTGTGGTTGACTAGCGCTTATTCATTCACTAGGGCCCAATTCAAGGTCAGCCAGAGCAAAATATCCTGATCAGCGCACATGTGTGGAACCCATCTAGGGACGTCAGGGCAGCCAGGGGCCAGCAGAAGGTTTTATCAGGGGGTCACCATCTCCTTTTTCCCTAGACACAGGGCTTACCTCTTCCCTCCCCTCCCTTTTCGGAGTTTTCTCGGTATTTCCTCGCACCTAGCGTGACAATTTTAGTTCATATTGGAAATTGTACGGAGACAAAATATGCCTTGTAAATAATTCCCTAATTTCTTGCACTTTTCTTGTACATCAGAAATCCCATAAACTGGCTAAGGTAACTTTTTTTTCTTCTTCAGATAAACGGAGTCTGAATATAAATGTGTATTGTGATAGCAGGTGATCTGTAAGCAAGTTACAGCAGATGAATGTGTATAAATTATATTTAGATATACCATCACACACAAACAGGAAAAAAAAAAATAAGAAATTAGAGCTTGGTAGAGACAAAAAATAAAAAGAACACAGTGAAGAACAAATATAACATTCACTTAGATGTTAAGTTAATTCCCGCAGAGCAAATTTAGGACATAAATCCCAGAACCGTTGTACGCATAATAAATCAATGCGATTCCTACACATAATCATAAACACAAACAAAAGCGCGGCCCGTGGATTTTTTTTTCTGTAGACATCGGTGTTTACTTTAACCACCAGAGGTAACGTTGATGTTTTGAAGTAATGTGCAGGACCTCAGGGAATAGCTACCCAACAAGAACATAAAGAAAACAAAAAGGCACAATCCACGGGAACAAAAAGGAGGGAAATAAGGGTTTCGGCTAATTTAATTATCTCTCCCAGTAGGATGTAATGTTTATAAAATCATCTTTTTTCCAGCTAAGCATCAAAATCTAGAATGTATGATACAGTAAAAGCTAATGTGCTACTTAGGACTCTTCACACACAGTCTGGGGCATGGGTAACAAATGGCCGAAATCCAAAGCGGTGGCATACGACTAACAAAATGGGGAAGTGACGGAACAAAAAATTGTGGTAATTGGCATCATAGCTGATACACTTGTTTAACATTCTAATTTTTCCACATTTTTCTATTTGTGAATTCGATGTCCATACTGAGACCTCGATACCTGCTGTGAGGTAGCACGGTCGGCTGCGCAGCAGAAGACACGGGATCCAGGCATTAAGGTTCACAGCACACGGTTTTAATGTCCAAACGAAAGTCCACACCAATATACATGTGCCTCTCCAGCAGAGAGCTCAGGGAGTTGTGTTCACTCCCTCACACCCGGCACACCTGCCCTTGTTCCTGTTTGCATTTAACCCTTCCTTCAGCCTGTAAGGAAACAGCATTAACCCTAGAGTGGATGTACTTTCTATCATGGAGTGAGCACAACCGGGGCGAGACATACCGGCCGTCATAGACAACCCCGGTCACAGTCTCACATACCCCCCCCCCCTCAGTTCAAGCGTGCGGGGTTGAACTCCCGCCATCAAACACGGGCCGCGGGACAAGGCATCGGCGTTGCCCTGCAACCTACCGGCCCTATGTTCAACCGTAAACCGGAAGTTCTGCAGAGAAAGGAACCACCGGGTAACCCGGGCATTCCGTTCCTTGGCGGACGTCATCCAGACCAGTGGAGAGTGATCCGTCACCAAGCGAAACTGCCGTCCCAGCAGGTAATAGCGTAGGGACTCCAAGGCCCACTTGATCGCCAGGCACTCCTTCTCCACTACGCTATAATTCCGCTCGGGAGGGGTGAGCTTCCTACTTAAGAAGGTGACGGGGTGTTCCTCCCCCTGAACCACCTGAGACAACACTGCCCCCAGGCCGACCTCTGAGGCGTCAGTCTGTACTATGAACTCCTTCCGGAAATCAGGGTGTACGAGAACGGGCTGTCCGCACAGGACCCCCTTCAGGGCCCGGAAAGAGTCCTCGGCCTGCGGAGTCCAGCGCACCATGACGGACTTCTTGCCTTTGAGAAGGTCCGTCAAGGGGGCTGATAGTCCCGCAAAATCCTTTACAAACCTCCTGTGATACCCCACGATACCCAGGAAGGCCCTAACCTGCTTCGTGGTCAGGGGTCTAGGCCACTTCTGGATCGCCTCAACCTTGTTAATTTGGGGCTTAATCACTCCTTGGCCTATCACGTAGCCCAAGTAGCGGGCTTCCGTGAGTCCCAACGCACATTTCTTGGGATTGGCTGTCAATCCGGCTGTTCGAAGCGCGTCCACCACCGCTTGTACCTGTTCCAAGTGGGTCTGCCAATCGGAGCTGTAAATAATGATGTCATCAAGGTACGCTGATGCATACGCCTGGTGGGGTTCCAGCACTAAGTCCATCAACCTCTGGAACGTGGCCGGAGCGCCATGTAACCCAAAAGGCAAGACAACATAGTGGAAGAGACCCTCCGGCGTAACAAAAGCGGTTTTCTCCTTGGCGGACTCAGTTAGTGGCACCTGCCAGTACCCCTTGGTCAGGTCGAGCGTGGTAAAATACCGCGCCTGTCCCAGCCTATCAATCAGCTCATCCACCCGGGGCATGGGGTAGAGATCGAACTTGGATATTTCGTTCAATCTCCTAAAGTCATTGCAGAACCTTAAGGAGCCATCGGGTTTTGGTATTAGGACAATCGGGCTAGCCCATTCACTCCGGGATTTTTCGATGACCCCCAGGCGTAACATTGTCTTTACTTCCTCCGATATGGCTTGTCGTCGAGCCTCCGGTACCCGGTATGACTTCAGGCGTACCTTCAGGTGGGGCTCGGTGACAATATCATGTCGTATCAGACTGGTCCTACCGGGCAGCTCGGAGAATACATCGGGGTTCTGCTGAACCAACCGTCTGGCCTCTCGCCTCTGTGTCTTGGTGAGGGCTTCTCCAATCCTTACTTCCGGTTCGTCCTCTCCGGAGGTCGCTGGAGCCGGAGGTGAACGACCCGAAGAGGAGGGAGATGGGGAAAAAACAGCCATCAGGCTTTCCCATTCCTGCCAGGGTTTTAATAGGTTGACATGGTATATTTGTTCAGGTTTCCGCCTACCGGGCTGCAATACTTTATAGTTAACCACCCCGACTCTTTCCTTTATCTCGTAGGGGCCTTGCCACTGAGCCAGGAATTTACTCTCCGCCGTGGGGATCAATACCAACATCCGATCCCCGGGTTTAAAGGTCCGCACGGTGGCTTGTCTATTGTAGCGCCCGCTTTGCGCGGCCTGAGCCTCCTGTAAATGCTCCTTCACAATTGGCATGACCGCGCTTATGCGGTTCTGCATACCCAAAATGTGTTCAATCACACGTTTATGGGGGGTGGGCTCTTGCTCCCATGTTTCCTTTGCCAGGTCCAACAATCCCCGGGGATGTCGCCCGTGTAACAACTCAAAAGGCGAAAACCCCGTGGATGCCTGTGGCACCTCACGGATGGCAAACATCAAATAGGGAAGCATCATATCCCAGTCTTTCCCGTCTTTTGAAATTACCCTTTTGAGCATGGTTTTCAGGGTTTTATTGAAACGCTCGACTAAACCGTCCGTTTGAGGATGATACACAGACGTACGCAACTGCTTGATCTGGAGTAGCCGGCATAGCTCTTTGGTCACTTTAGACATGAATGGGGTCCCCTGATCCGTAAGGATCTCCTTGGGCAACCCCACCCGGCAGAACACAGCAAACAACTCCCGAGCTATAAGCTTTGCTGCAGTATGTCTGAGAGGTATCGCCTCGGGATACCGGGTGGCATAGTCAACGATCACTAGGATGTGTTGGTGCCCTCGAGCGGACTTTACGAGGGGCCCCACCAGATCCATCCCTATCCGTTCAAAAGGGACTTCTATAATGGGTAACGGTACCAACGGACTGCGAAAATGGGTCAGGGGTGCGGTAAGCTGACACTCCGGGCAGGTTTCGCAGAACCGTTTTACCTCCCCAAAGACTCCGGGCCAATAGAACCTTTGCAATATTCGCTCCTGCGTTTTCTTGACCCCTAGGTGGCCACTCATCAGGTGTTTATGAGCCAAGTCGAGGACCCGCCGACGATGCCGCTGGGGCACCACCAACTGCTCTACCCCCACGCCCCGTATTTCATCTACCCGGTAGAGTAAATCCTGCTTAAGAGCGAAATGGGGGTACCTTACCTGGGCACCGGGCAGCTGTGCCACCCCGTCAATTACTGTCACCCGACTCCGGGCATGTATTAATGTAGGGTCCTGGAGTTGGGCAGTCCCAAACGTATCCGGGGACGCCTCCAACTCCGGGATGGGTTCGACCGTCTCAGCCTCTCCTGCCAATACCTCTAGGGGCGACCTATCGGGTTCACATTCTGTCCCTATCATGGGGACCCCTACGGCAGGTGTCCCGGATTCAGGATTGTAGGGCTCAAGTCCCGGACTGACCAATATCTGAGGAGACTTAGGGGGTCCCTTCCATAAAGTCCAAAAATAGGGTAGATCCCTTCCTAGGATCACGTCATAGGGAAGAGTGTTAAGAAGTCCCACCTCATGTTGCACCTGACCGCAAGGTGCTGTGATGGTGACAATCCCTGTGGGATAGTCTCGGCGGTCCCCATGTAAGCAAACCACCCCCACGGTACGTCCTGTGGCCTTTACTTTAGCCCTCAAGGTGGATCGCACAAGGGTCACTAAGCTTCCGGAATCCAACAATCCTGTAACCGGACATCCATTCACCTGTATTTGGCACAAGTGGGGCTCCGTCTCTGGGGAGACCAGGTCAGCGGTACACACCACCTGAGCATACATTGAACCCCGCCGGGTAACCCCACAATCCATGGGCTCCGTGGTGAGTGGACACTGGGCTTCCATATGTCCCACCCGCTGGCATCGCCAACATCTAATGGGGGCGGAAACCCCTTTGACGAGTTGTCGTTTAGGGTACAGAACCTTCCGGACCTCAGGAAGGGCGGCCGTGGCCTCAGACGGGACGGTAGGGGACTCCTGCACCGGTGTCGGCGGTGGGTCCTTGGCCCTAGGCTTGGAGGGGCCGGACCGACGGGCGGTACGCAAAGTCTCAGTGTCCCGTATCAAGTCCTGCGTAGCCACATGCCGCTCTACCAGGGACACTAATTGGTCCAGGGTACTCGGGTCACCCTGTCCTACCCACCGTTGAACGGTGACGGGTAAAGTGCGCACAAAACGATCCACTACTACCCTTTCCACCATCTGCGCCGGGCTCAGAGTGTCAGGCTGTAACCACTTTTTTACAAGATGCAACAAGTCATAGGCCTGGGAGCGGACGGGTTTGGCTTCCTCATAGAACCACTGATTTACCCGCTGAGCCCGTACATAGGTATTCACCCCCAACCGTGCCAGTATTTCGGCTTTTAGGGTCACATAGTCAATGGCGTCCTCGGTACAGAGGTCCAGGTACGCTTTTTGGGGTTCCCCCGTCAGATAGGGCGACAATACCTCAGCCCACTGGGGGGTCGGCAGCTTTTCCCGCTCGGCCACCCGCTCAAACACCGCCAGGAACGCTTCCACATCATCCCCCGGGGTCATCTTTTGCAACGCTTGTCTCACCGCTTTCCGGACGCTGCCGTCATCACCCAGTCCCGGGGTTGTTGCTGCCGGTCCAGCACGGATCGACTTGGCCAGGAGAACCATCTGTTCTTGATGTCTTTGTTCCTGCAATTGTAAGGCTTGCTGCTGACGTGCATTGGCCTGAACCAGCAGTTCTTGGTGTCTTTGGTCCTGCGATTTCAAGGATTGGAGCAGGTGTGCATTGATCTGTTGCTGCTGCTTTAGTATTTCCTCCATGTTGTCGCTGGGTTTGGGCCGTAGTATAGCCGCTTGAATCCAGGACATGTGCTACCGGGTCACCAGAAAAGGAAGCTGCACCTCACCGGCTGGGATGCCCGCCGATTCTCCACCATATGTGAGGTAGCACGGTCGGCTGCGCAGCAGAAGACACGGGATCCAGGCATTAAGGTTCACAGCACACGGTTTTAATGTCCAAACGAAAGTCCACACCAATATACATGTGCCTCTCCAGCAGAGAACTCAGGGAGTTGTGTTCACTCCCTCACATCCGGCACACCTGCCCTTGTTCCTGTTTGCATTTAACCCTTCCTTCAGCCTGTAAGGAAACAGCATTAACCCTAGAGTGGATGTACTTTCTATCATGGAGTGAGCACAACCGGGGCGAGACATACCGGCCGTCATAGACAACCCCGGTCACAGTCTCACACTGCCCTTCTTGTCTCTTTCTCGGTCACCAGGTGGAACCGTATTCTCGTTGCAAACCACAACTTTAGTTCCTCTGTTCTCTGGGAATTGTTCCACTGGCGCCAAATTGAGCAGTTTAAGAGCAAACTTATGGAACATAAAGGATAGTAACAAACAGGGCTGTGGAGTCGGAGCTCATTTTGGTGTAGTCGTGGAGTCGGAGTCGTGGAGTCGGAGTCGTGGAGTCGGAGCTCATTTTGGTGGAGTCGGAGTCGGTATAAAATGCACCGACTCCGACTCCTAAAATATATAATAAATTGGGGACAGTAGTGCAATGCAGAATGTGCTGAATATTTACTAAATAATAACATTTAGTATAATGCTTATATTTAAGTGAAAAATGTATTGTAGTACAATGTGAACATCAGACATTTAATCATTTTTATGATACAATAATCAAGATATTTAGATAGAACATAAAATATACTTATTAGAATACAACTCTAGAACACAAAAAACTAATAAATTGTAAATATGTAATGCAATATATATATATACATACACACACAAGATAAATACACACACAAGATATATATGTAATCTACTGTATATTACATAGTGTATTACATATTTACAATTTATTACAGTTTTTTGTGTTCTAAAGTTGTATCCAAGAAATATATTTTATGTGCTATCCAAATATATTGATTACTGTATCATAAAAATTATTAAATGTCTGATGTTCACATACACATGTTCATGTACTACAATACATTTTTCACGTAACTATAAGCAATATATGTAGGAGTCGGAGTCGGTGCAAGAGAAATTGAGGAGTCGGAGTCGAAGGTTTGGCTTACCGACTCCACAGCCCTGGTAACAAAAAGGAGACAGTTGCACTCTGTTGTGCTAAGATGGGTGTAAAAATGATTTTCGGAGTATACACATGCATTGCGGCTATGGAAAACATGTAAAAATTGAGATACTTAGCACACAAAAATGACTAGATTTATGTGAGCCCAACAGCCAACGGCAAGGCAACCTCTTTTTGTTGAGAGCAGGTACAGGTTTATTGCCACCCATAATTTGGAGGGTTTTTTTTAATCCAGAGAGAGGCATTAGAGTAAGCAGGGACCCAACAAAAAGAGGTCGCCTTGCTGTTGGACTCACATAAAACTGGCCATTTTTGTGTGCCAAGTATCTACCTTTTTCCATGTTTTCCATAGAAGTAATACAAGTCTATGTTCCCATATTCATTGTTCGACATATTTTAGAACTACAGAGTGCAACTGTCGCCCTTTTGTTACTACGTTTTATGTTCAGTTTGCACCTGTTCACATTAGAATGTAGGATGTGCCATCAGTCTTTTTCTTAGATTACAGGGTCATACCTTCCGATTGAGCTCTCCTGCTCTTCAGCCTCAGGCAATTTTAATTCTTCATTTGCAGGGTCCTGTCCGCCCATAAATTGGAGGTTTTTTTAAACCCAGAGGAAGACAGAGTAGGCAGGGACCCAATAAAATGAGGTTGCCTTGCCATTGGCTTTTGGGCTCATATAAAACTGGCCATTTTTGTGTTCTAGGTGTCTCACATCAGTCTTTCTTAGGGGTACTTTGCACGCTGCGACATTGCTAGCCGATGCTAGCGATGCCGAGCACGATAGTACCCGCCCCCATCAGACATGCGATATGTAGTGCGAGCTGCCGTAGCGAACATTATCGCTACGGCAGCTTCACACGCATTTACCTGGTCGGTGACGTCGCTGTGACTGCCGAAGAAACCCTCCTTCAAGGGGGAGGTGCGTTCCGCGTCACCGCGACGTCACTAAGCGGCCAGCCAATAGCAGCGGAGGGGCGGAGATGAGCGGGATGTAAACATCCCACCCACCTTCTCCCTTCCGCATTGCCGGTGGATGCCGGGCGCAGGTAAGGAGATGTTTGTTGGTCCTGCAGCTTTATACACAGCGATGTGTGGAGCTGCAGGAACAACAAACAACATCGTACGGATGCACCGACATTATGAAAATGAACGACGTGACACAGATCACCGATTTTTTACTGTTTCATGCTCGTTCATCTTCTCTCCTAGGCTTTACACTTTGCAACATAGTTACCGGCGCCGGATGTGCGTCACTTTCGATTTGACCCCGACGATATCGCAGTTGCGATGTCGCAACGTGCAAAGCACCCCTTAGATACATCAAATGTGTACTAAGGCTCCCATATACTCTAGACTAATTTCTACAGAACCCACCAATATTGGCACGATATGGTCAACCATCTAATGTCAACCGCCATATGGCCAACCGATATCAACCGATCATTTTGACATCTATAGCGACTAGCCACTGCTAGAAGAATATGGCAGTGGCTCTTTCATTGTGTATGTTGGAATCGGGAGAGACAGCGCTCGGCTAAACAATCATTCGGCCGATTGCTATCTAGTATGTACGAGATGTAGGGGTTTGTATTTCTTGGCATACGGTAGCGTTCACACAAGCTCAAGGTTCGATTTCAAAGTGTTTAAGGTAGACCCAATGGGGCACTCCCAACTCCAAGATCCCACCCCAACATGCCGCAGGTACAACAACACTAGGAAATACCTCCAACTAAAAATGCAGCACAGCTCCCCCAACCCATCAAGTATCTTTGTCCAAACCAGCACATTTATTAGAGGTCAAAAACCTTCAGCGTAACCAAATGTACAGCCTTCCGACATTGAGCAGGATCAAAACAAAATAGTCCAATTTCCAGTGACCAGTATGAGAGAGTGTGTAAGAGATAACACCAAATCTAACACATCTGCTCCCCATTCACATCTGAGACCCTGTAACTCTAATAAGTCACATGGCACCGGGGAGGGAAAATGGCTACTTGGGCACAATTTGGTCATTTTCACCTATGGGTGTACTCACTTTTGTTGCCAGTGGTTTAGACATTAAAGGGAACCTGTCAGGTGCAATATACACCCAGAACCACGAACAGTTCTGGGTGCACATTTATAATCCCTGCTTAATTGTCCTTGTATCTAGTAGCATACATAAAGAAATAGAAAAAGTATTTGTAAAGATTCCTTATGAAATGCTAATGAGCGCAGGGACTAGTCACAAGAGCGTTAGTTCCAGTGCTCATTCCGCCCTCTTAACTTGTTAGTACACCCACAGGGGTGTGCTAACATGCTATTCAATGCCCATTGCCCAGTGTCATCAGCGGTGACTTGCTTACCGGTGTCCGTTGTCACAGTTTCAGAATGACGGACTTCGGGTCACAGCGCATGATCAGAAGTCAGGCATGCACACTATGAAGCCGGGTGTACGCGTGCTGGCTTCAGAGAGGTCTAGTGCGCATGACCGGAAGTGTTGGGCATTCTGACCATACGGACTGACTCTACACCTGGCGTCCTGAGCAGAGAAAGACAGATACGCGTGTAACCGCTGATGACGTTGGGTCTGTGTGTGTGCTAACATGATAAGAGGGCGGAATGAGTGCAGGAACTAACTTGCGACTAGTCCCTGTACTCATTTGCATATCATAAAGGATCTTAAGAAATATTTTTTCTAAAGATCTCTCTGTATGCACTCAGAACTACTCGTGGTTCTGGGTGCATATTGCACCCAACAGATTAGTTTTAATGGCTGTGTGTTGAGTTATTTAGAGGACACCAAATTTACACTGTTATACAAAGCTGCACACTGACACTGTACATTGTATCACAAGGTGATATCTTCAGTGTTGTCTCTTTATGTAAAAATTAAAAAAATAAATGTGAGGGGTGTATTCACTTTTGTGATATACTTTTCCTCCTATACAGCATCTGTCTGGCTACAACCTTACAAATGGACTTTACATGATTATAGGCAGACTAAAGATCATGTGCACGAAAGTATTAGACATCACGTTCTGCAATAAATGATCTCCTGAATGCGCTTTTGTCCTTTGGTACACTTATCCCGAATAAATCTAGACGTTATCATGCATTCCGCATATTTACAGTGTAAGGGTTGCTGAACTTTCAGCTTATCAAGTAGTGCTGAGATCATTGATCATGACGACTGAGAGATCACTCAAAGAAGATGACACTTTAATTTCATGCAAAGATCTACGCACAGTAGGGGCCATGGCGGTATTGTACACAGCATCTAATGCGCAGACCCATAAATTAAGGAGGATGGTATAACCTATCAAGCCTGAAGAGCTCAAGGTCTTGTTTTATGACGCCTCACTTCATACGG
Source organism: Anomaloglossus baeobatrachus (assembly GCF_048569485.1). Classification (NCBI taxonomy): domain Eukaryota; kingdom Metazoa; phylum Chordata; class Amphibia; order Anura; family Aromobatidae; genus Anomaloglossus; species Anomaloglossus baeobatrachus. The sequence continues at coordinate 265,300,759 of NC_134359.1, forward strand.
AAGACAATAAGATAGAGAAGGATTACCGACACTACGCAAGTTATTCTGGATTCGGATGGAATAGTGCAGATACGTTTCGACAGTCTCTGCAGCGATCATATTACTTCCCAACAATGGAAATATAGGTTACCACTGGTGGACCAGTCACCTATCCGACTGAGGTCAAAGACAACTACTTTTTAAGGACAAGTCAAGAACAGAGGTCTATAAAATATTATGGTTGCATATGGCAAAGTTCTTATGTAAGAACCCACAGTTACCAGATTGGTGGAGGACAATTCCGATACCTAGCAAACGTCAAAGAAATCTCAAAGGCTTCAAGTTTCTATTTAGGTCAATTGAGTAAGAAAGCGATGATGTTAGATTATTGTCAAACATTGCCAAGATTAGAAAATTCATTTCATACACTATCTTACTCAGAAATTCTTGGTTCCTTTTGAGTTTAGATTTCTCATCTCTTAAGGCCGCTTTACACGCAACGACATCGCTAACGAGAGGTCGTTGGGGTCACAGAATTCGTGACGCACATCCGGCCTCGTTAGCGACGTCATTGCGTGTGAGACGCAGTTAACGATCAAAATTACTCACCTAATCGTTGACGCGTCCTTCCTTTCCCGATTATCGTTGCTGTTGCAGAACGCAGGTTGTTTGTCGATCCTGCGGCAGCACACATCGCTATGTGTGACACCGCAGAAACGATGAACTACATCGTACCTGCGGCCGCACACAATGATGAAGGAAGGAGGTGGGCGGGATGTACGTCCCGCTCATCTCCGCCCCTCCGCTTCTATTGGGCGGCCGCTTAGTGACGTCGCTGTGACGCCGAACGAACCGGCCCCTTAGAAAGGAGGCGGTTCACAGGCCACAGCGGCGTCGCCAGGCAGGTAAGTAGTGTGGCGGGGACTAACAATGTTGTGCGCCACGGGCAGCAATTTGCCCGTGACGCACAACCGACGGGGGCGGGTATCGGTAACGATATCGCAGCGTGTAAAGTGGGCTTTAGCCAAAGGTAAGAGTAGTTACAAAGAGAAGACTTCAATATGTTCCTTTTACTGGTCCTTCAAAATGAGAGAATTAGTTTCCTTTCAAGAGATTGTCCATAGATGAGAACCTCTTAAAGGCTAAGTTCATTTTTATACACCAATCTCCACCGAGCACTATGTAAGGTTTTTTTTTTTTACGCTAGGTATGGGGGAGTACCAAGCAAACGGCAAAAGGGAAGGGAAACCCTGCGTCTAGGGAAGGGAGAGATGGTGACCCCTGACCAAACCTACTGCTGGTTCCTGGAGTGCCTCACCACTGTAGATAGGTTCCGTACTTATGCACCAAGCTGGATACTTGACCATAGAGCTGGGCCCTAGATAGCATAGGTGGGATGCGCTCTATGTTAACCCCAATAAGAAAGACACAGGAAGTACCCAGATGGGGAAAGCACATGAACAACTTCCCTCCAGATGCCTCAGAAAGAAGTTCAGCAAAGAACATCAACGATCCTACAGATGAGTACAAGCCGCCTGCTTGCATTAAGAGATTGTGAAGGAATTGAATATCACGAGTCCAGGGAAAATGAGAGTATTTAAACCCAAGGGGGAATACAGAAGAGGAGCTTCGCAGGCTCCTAAAAGGATGAAAATCCAGCAGAGGAAATATGTAGTACACTGAATAGTAACAGCAGGAATAAAAGAAAGTCAGGGAGCATTTTGTGCAGCCAAATGCTGTGATCTACTATTGCGGGACACCACAGGACTGGTGGCTCAGTGGTTAGCACTGCAGTCTTGCAGCACTGGGGTCCTGGGATCAAATCCCACCAAGGACACCATCTGACAGGAGTTTGTATGTTCTCCCTGTGTTTGTGTGGGTTTCCTCCGGGTACTCAGGTTTCCTCCCACACTCCAAAGACATAAAAATAGCGACTTTAGATTGTAAGCCCCATTGGGGACAGTGTTCCTGATATATGTAAAGCGCTGCAGAATATATAAGCGCCATATAATAATTAAGATAAGATTTGACTGTCTGTCACACGTGACAGGTTTCGGTATGAAATTTTGAAAAACTATACTTCGATGCGAATCTAAAAACAAGACCATTCCCTTGACTGAACCCAACAAAATCACTTTACACTCTGACTGGCTTCTGCCCTGGCAGGATTTGTCTTTTTTAGACAGGCACAAAAAAAAATCTAATTTCTGAGCAGGTCAGGAAAAAAAAACTAATACTAGGGACTCAGTCGGTTTCATAAATGGCTATGTTGGTTCTCGATCGGCATTGCGTTGGAATACAGTTTTTCGAGGACTCCGACAGAAACCCTCATGTACTGCTTGGCAGAGTATAAATGTAAACCTAGTGTAAGACAATACAGTTCTCAAGATCATGGGCAAGGACAAACTAATCTTGAAAGTTGGAGAAAAAGTAGAGTAGGTCATATACTCCTTGTGCCATAATTGAGATCATTCTTTTTTTTAGAACTTTGACGCTCTTATTAGTAATGACCTTGGAGGGACTTTTCGTCCCTTGACTCGTAGTGTCAGGGCAGTCAGTGGAAGGGGGCTTGAACATAAAGCACCTGTGAAAGACTATGGAATGGCCCAAGAGCATCTCACCATTCAGCCTCCAGCCTCAGTTGACTATTACAGTGTTATATTACACTCAGTAAACCATAAAGGAAGCCTCCAAGTAAATTTCAGCTTTTTTGAGCTGCAAATGAAGAGAAGGTACTCTCAACAAGAGCCTTAAGGAAGAGATTCTATGACAGCAGAAGAGATGTAGTATAGACATTTGACATTCAAATAATCAATCTTCAGAGCACAATGAAGCATCAAAGCACATGAGCAAGGAGGAAAACTCATCTTGAGTATGGAGGCAAAGCGGACAATCCCTATAGTATTAGTCTTCATTAGCGGCTGTGGGCTCAGAGCTCCTTTAAGATCAATGGTCTCGGATTGTCTCCACTCCATCCTTACGACTAAATGGAAAAAAAGTAGCTTGATTTGGAAAGTGATTGTAAGTGGAGAAAAAAAAAAATGCGAAAAGCTTGGGTGTCCCTTTTTTATAAAATATGATAATGATAAATAAGCCTATACTCACCTCCGGTGCTTGTGCGGTTCCAGCGACTTCTAAAGCCACGTTCCCGGGGCCCATGTACCATTGCTATGATACACGAGCTTCCTGCTCTCTCAACACTTGAGCAGGAAGCCAGCGCTGCACTCACATCCTGCTCTGATGTCCGAAGGCGGGGAGACAGACGCCGGTTCTGATTGGTAGCGGGGCATGCGTATCAATGTCACATGGGCCCTGGGAGTGCAACTTCAGACATCACTGGAACCGCAGCCGCACCAGAAGTGAGTATAGGCTTATATATTTTTATGGGGGCGAACAAGAGGAATGAGTAGGGATTGTCCAAGCAGTGGAGAACCCCTTTAAGATTCTAAATCTCTGACTTTTTTGCGACTGATCTCATAAGAAATCATCACATTTTTTAAAGTTATTTTTTTATATGAATCCACTAGAAAAAAGGTTTCTTAAAGGACATTATATTTGACATACAGTGCAGGTTAGATCACCATCAAGGAAAATTCTCGGTAGTGATCCGCAATGGCATCCATATACAATTTTCTGTTTCAGCCCCTGGTTATTGTGAAGTAAAGAGACCAGTGGGTGGAGTGAATGACTTTACCTGTATGAGTGCACATACACAAATAGCTGTCAATCACTAATTGTCTGCCCACTTGACTCCCCACCACAGAGTTCCTTTGGTGATAATAGAAAAGAAAAAAAAGTTTTTCATCATTGTGCTAGATCAGTTTTTCTCATAAGCTGAGAAAAAAGGAAATAAAAATAGTTTCAACCTTCTATTCATTAAATGGACGGCAGTAGATTAAACATGACTGGCATCCGTGGGCTGTCCATTTTTTTTTTCTTTTTTCAAAGACCCAATTTTTTTGAATGGGTGGGTCTCACTTGAATAAAAAGATCAGACAGGTCTCTGTTTGTTTTCACAAACTAATTATCACGAGGGTCACCTGTCTTGTGACAGGTTGGGGATTCAAGTCTCACATTGTCTCGTGAGACTCTGTGTTTTAAATGTAGTTTCTTTCTTTTGGGGCAGCATGGGCTAAGGAATCTTTCCATGCTGGTTTTTCCTGGTTACTCCTATCACAAGTACAGCTGGTTTGTGACTACTCCCCTCCACCTTAAATAGTCACATGTTCCGTCACCTGATGCCGGTTATAGAGATTCATTCTGAACTGACCACTGTGGAGGGAGGAAGCTGCTGTAGTCTTGTTGTCTGCAGCCCTGGTGTCTGGCTGCAGCTTTGTAGTTGAAATATATCCTTTTGTCTATGTTCCCGTCTGTCTACCTTCCCCTGTGTTGGACTAATGTAGTGGTGTAGTCTAATGAACTCAATGGCCTTTGAACTAACCATTCTGAGTGTAGGGACAGATAGCGACTAGGCACGTGACGGCGACGAGAGGGAGGACTTGTATAGGGACGTTATTGGAGCTCAAGGTTCAGACACAGGTTAGTGTCAGGAGGTGTCTTGGCCCCCGCTACCCATCATTAGGGCCTTCCTCCCCCTTTCCATCCCAATTGTACCTCTGTGTTGCGCTGTCATCTCATATTCCGAGTGTGACACGAATTGCCAACAAAATAAAGGAATGGGAACAGCATCATAGAATAAAAGGGGTATATGTCCGATCCATGAAAAACATCAATAGAATACACAGGTGAAACACAGACATCTGGAGGAGACCTCAGTGGGGATTTAAAGGGAATAGGTCAGTAGGACTAACCCTCCTTGGTCATCTATATGGACAAGTAGGTCATAGAAAGCTGAATAAAATGATACCTTGATATCTGCGATCTGATGTCTTATTCCAAACAAATCCACGTTTTTCTTAATATGTAAATGAGATGTTAAGATCTATGGGCCGGATCTCTTTGAGAATTTGCTTCCGGAGCTTATTTTTTAGAGGAAGCATTACTAGTGTGAAACATATAGATCAGGAGAGCTGACTGTCAGTCATTACATGTCTCACACTGGTAATGCTCCCTTTCAATTATAATAAGCTCTGGAGGCAGATTTTCAAGGAGACCTATGTCCGGCACATAGATCTTAATAGCTCATTTACATATTAAGAAAAATGTGGATCTTTTTAGGAATAAGCATCAGATCGCAGATATCAAGGTATCATTTTATACAACATTCTATGATCTGCATGGCCATATAGACGGCCTGGGAGGGTTGATCCTTCTGCAGATGCCCGTTATGATCTGGTAACCGTTGACGATCCCATTAATCAAGAAAATACAAAACCACAAAAGTAGTTGGAAACTGAGCTGACCGCAATCCCCTATCAGACAACACTAGAAGTAGCAGTGGGATGTTCCTAACACACCTAGAAACCTCGTCACTGCCTGAGAAATTTACTACACCTCAAAGATAAAAATGAGGAATCCTAATTTGCTCCGGAGCAGTCTCCAAATAGCAAGCCCCCAACATGCAACAACGGTGATGTAAAAAAACACAATACACAGATAGAAAATATAGATTAGCAACGGTGAGGCCCGACTTACTAGATACAACAGGACAGGACAGATAACTGATTGCGGCCAGCAAAAAACCCTGCAAAAATACCAAACTCCTGATGATAAAAAATACTGAGACCACACTGTCTCTCCCCCACTATATCAGGTACTCTTGTGCAAGACATTTTAGAAAGAACTGCAGATATAATGGAAAGGAACAAAATCACAGAACAAATAATATTCAAGTGCAAATAATCCAAACATGAACAGAAAGCAAGCTCCCTTTCTTGCTGGATGAACTGCCCTGCTCACAGAAGCAGAAAGACAGATTCTCACATACAAGAAACCAAACAAAACTAAACGGAATAAGCAGAAACAACCTTAAGTCCAATTTCAGAAAATAAACACAGACACTAAAACTTATCTGAAATAGATTCAAGCACAGAAAAAATGGGAGAAACTGAAGGGAAAACTCCCAGACATCTTCAGAAGCAGGCAGGAAGCACCATCACTGGCAGCCGCCAGGCAGAAAATGCTCTCCTAAATACACTTGACTGATTTGCAATAGGATTTCCTGGATTCCCAATTAACTCCAACACCTGTCTGGGTCACAGATTCAGACTTCGGCTTCATTACGATTCCTGGCCACCAGAGGGAGCTCCACCCCAGAACCCATTCGGATGACATTCACAGCAGATGCCCTTTAAATAGATAATGTACAAGTTAAATGGACACAAATCTATCTGTTCAGATTCTCTTGCTCTACAAACTGCATGAAGCAAAAACAGCATTATCGACACAAGTTCCCTTTAAGTCACAATGCAAGACGCCATGGAAAAAAAAAATAAGGTTAATTATTAGTACTGATATTTTTGCAGGAAATTTCACATTCTTCAGCAGATTATCCCTTTTAATAATGAAAAGATAAATGTTGCAGCCTCACTGAACTTGACAACAACGGCATTTTCCCTCCGAATTACTATATTGGCCATTTTAATTCAAAAAGACAAAAAAAATTAAAATAAAGAAATGAATATTTAATGATAAATGACTGCATGAGTTATTTTAATAGCCCGGGTTTATATTTATTTAAAGGATTGTGGCTTTTCATAAATTCTACCGAAACCATCAAAGGCCGGAGAAGAATGAGGAAATTGTGATGCATTATCAGCCTCATGCAGCAGCTCAGAAGCCGTAAATTGACATTTTGGAGGATTATTGTCTGTCGTGTTGATTAAGTTACTCGCCTGCCTTTATTTGTTGGCACTAATGATCATTTCAGGAGTTATTTGTGAAAAACAATTAGTAGGAGTACAAATCATTGACATAAGCAGTTCGGGGGCTGCCTTTGTTAGGGAAGACTCTGGAGGGAAGTGCAGCATCCAGGGACCTGCAGCCAGATTTTGGTCTCTTGCCAAGAACTGTTGCAACACCAACGAGAGATTTTATAGCATTTGACACCCACCAATGACGTTAAAACAACATTTCAGAGGATTTTTTTATTTCTTCAGCGTTGGAGTGATGCTTGTAACCTAAGTTCCCTGCCCTTGGTCTTATAATCACCCTCCGTCATGTTCATCCTTTTTCGGCGTCGCTCTGGTCCCGTGGCGCCATCTTGTGATAGTAACTTTTGAATAAACGGAAGTCAGAAGTTACCTTGCAATCTCTCAATTCAAGTATACGTGTCACGCTTGCCGAATAGGACAAGCGTGGCAGGGGGCATTCAGACCTACGTGCGTCTGATGCACAACAAAACACAACAACAGGGACACTAACAGCGGGGGGGGGGCCCTGGTGCTAGTGAGGGAGGATGGTGAGAGACCTCCTATCCTAACCTGCAGCTGTCCCTACTCTCTTAGCTAGTCCCTATTCAGCCTCCGCAACTGTCGCTGAGCAGGAACCGGAGATCCTGAGAAGACCTTATAGATGCCCTGGCTAGTGAAGAGCGGGTATGGTACACTAGACCCCACTGCTGCACTAAGACAAGGTAAGGTAAGACAAACGGGGGAAAACCAACAAAAAGGATAAAGCCTAAGAGCAGGAAACCTTCACAGCAGAACCTTCATCCAAGGCGGTCAGAGAACAAATGAGTTTGTATCTTCAGCAAGGATTGCTGGGAAGACACCGCTATTTAAACCTGGCTACAAAGTAGTTGCAGCCTAAACACTCAGCTAGGAACTGCCATACAACAAAACTGACATTAACGCCTGATATACTGAATTAAAAGATACCACATCTAAATGAAGAGTCCCAGATGGAATTGAGGGATCCCAACCCTGAATTCATCACTAGTCTCCAAAAATAGAGCAACTACCATGACACTATGAGAGCCAGACCGAGGCTCTCATAGACTTTTATTGCGTGTGATCTCTGGCTCTCTACCACGCCATGAAACAGTGGAGCAGCCGGCAGGTCACAAACTGAGGGAGACTAACAGGAGAGGCAGTGAAAACAGATGAAGATGCCGGAGAGGGAGTATAACCTAGGGATAGGGGACAACTTCGATTTAAAGCACTACTCCAGCAGTGAAATAAAAAAAAAATAAAAAAATGATGGAGCAGTCCTTTAAATATATACTGTAATACCCTCACACAATCACCTTTGTATTCCTGGTGACCAATTTATGATATCCATAGGTGTTGGCCCTTTAAGCACTAACAGCACTCATTGCTTGTTTGGCCACGTATTTTGGTAGAAGGTTCTGTGGAAGTTAAAGAAGAGCAATATGATTCTCGCAGCCCTTGTCTTGCTGGTCTTCAATCTTGAGCGCTAAGAACACTCATTGCTTGTTTGGCCACACATTTCGGTAGAAGGTTCTTTGGAAGTTAGAGAAGAGCAATATGATTCTCGCAGCCCTTGTCTTGCTGGTCTTCAATCTTGAGCGCTAAGAACACTCATTGCTTGTTTGGCCACGCATTTTGGTAGAAGGTTCTGTGGAAGTTGGAGAAGAGAAATTTGATTTTTGCTGCCCTGATCTGGCGTCCAGTCCAGGCCTCTGCGGAAGCTGGTCTTCAATCTTGAGACAGCATCCCTGGCACCTTTGACGTTTACTAGGTCAGGCATCAGAGGCGCCAAAAATGCCGAGATGGAATTGTAGACCGGTTGACATGGAAGACCATACTGGTAAAGGGCGAGTTTAATTGTTCATCTCTGGTAGAGGACTTTCCAAGTTTGGTTTCCTCATCCATGCCATGGTGGTGAGGTCTCTCTAATGATTATGGTAAACTTGGTGTGTCACACATCATGAGGCTACATTGAGTCCTCAAAGGAATGAATAATTAAAATTAAATAAAAATTAATGGATTAATGTCCTTTATGGTAAAAGATCATGTGGTCACTTTTTAAAAAAAAACATTCTCCGCTAATATCTGTATTATCATGTATCCTCCAATCTTCCTTTAACTGAAGAAATGAATGAGCTCTACCATGACAATTTAAGAAAGAAAGACTATATCGATACACAGCATCTGAAGGCTATGTACACCTTGAGTCACTTAGTAAATTCAATACATTTCTAAGCATCAATCGATCCAGAATTATCTGTATCATACTTCAGAGCTGTACTCACAATTCTGCTGGCTTTAGACCTGAAATCTATCAACATTTCCTGCTGATCCAATGCCTGTTTAAAGAAAAACTGTCAGGTGTAATATGCACCCAGAACCACGAGCAGTTCTGGGTGTATATTACTAATCCCTGCCTAACCATCCCTGTATTAGTAGCATAGATAAAGATATCTTTAAAAAAAAAAAATATTTCTAAAGATCCTTTATGGTATGCTAATGAGCGAGGGGACTAGTCGCAAGGGTGTTAGTTCCCCTGACTAGTCTATCCTCTTAGCATGTTAGCACACACCCACAGGGGCGTTCTAACATACTATCCAATGCCCAGCATCATCGGTGGTGACGCGTACCTATGTCCGTTGTCACCACTTCAGGCGGGTTTAGGTTCAGTGCGCATGATCAAGAGTCCCAGCACTTCTAGTCATGCACATTATGAAGCCGGGTGTACGAATCCCAGCTTCAGAGTGGTCTAGTGCACATGACCGGAAGTGCCAGGACTTTTGATCATGTGCACTGACCCTAAACCCGGCGTCTGAAACAGAGACAACAGACACAGGATATGCGCGTCACTGCTGATGACGCAGGACATTGAACAGCATGTTAGCACGCCCCTGTGGGCGTGCTAACATGCTAAAAAGGAAGACTAGACAGGGGAAGTAACGCCCTTGGGACTAGTCCCTACTCTCATTAGCATATCATAAAGGATATTTACAAATACCTTTTCCAAAGATTTCTTTATTTATGCTACTAGATACAGGGACAGTTAGGCAGGGATTAGATATACGCACCCAGAACTGCTCGTGGTTCTGGGTGCATAGGGAACCTGACAGGTTCACTTTACAGTATGAACTCATGATTTGAATTTTGGGAATTGTCATCTTTGTGGAGAACATCAAGTCAGCATAGGGAGACTTATAGGCCATGAAGTACTCCCCTGGAAATGTATATCTGTAAATAGGGTCTTCAGAGAGGAACAGCGGATAATTGCACCCCGAGAGTCATAATAAATAATCCAAGCTCTAATCCTTTTTGAAGAAACTGGGAGTCCTTTTGTCAAAATATTCATTCTCAACCAACATGAGAAGGTTCTGGTTTTGACTGAAGACCGTTTTAACTTTCCTTCCAAACACCCTTTTAGCCTCTTATCGGTCTGAAGTGATGTCATATTCTGGGACAGACAGGTTAGGAAATCCATATTTCCTATCTCCAGCTTTGTTCAAGGTGTCATCCAAATAAATATTCACCATTACACAGGATAGAACATAATTTGGCATTAGACTGAACATCTCCAAGCCAACACTTGAGCCACAGTGCTCTGTGGGCTGCATTGGACAGGCGCGCTGATCTGGCAGCCAATTTTATAGACTTTGCGAAGGCATCTCCCAAAAAGTTGCTCTTCCCCGCAGAAGGGGGAGATAGGCCAGGATCTTCTCTCTTGGCACATTGTTTCTTAGTTGGCTCTCTAGTTGGTCCACCCAACTAACTATGGTTCTAGTCATGCAGATTACAGAGAAAGCCAGATTCAGGGCACCTGCTGAGGACTCCCAGGTATGTTTAAGGTATCCGAGAACCTTCCTATCTAAGGGATTCTTCAGAATCTCTAGGTCTTCGAAGGTTAGTGAAAATCTTTTGGAGGACTTTGCTACATCTACCTTTGGTATCTTATCCTAAAGGGCTATTTCCTCTTCCTCAAAGGGGTATCATCTTTTTGACGATTAGGGTAGTAACACTCTTTTCCCCTGTTTACTCCATTCCTTTTTATTGAGAGCCGGTAACTTCTCATTGACCGGGAAGGCTTGCCGCTCCCTCTATACTAATCCCCAAAACATAATATCTTATACCAATCTAGGGGTTTGAATTTCTTAGATGCTCACATTGGGTCTAATAGCCTTAACCAAAGTGTCTGTATCTTCAACAAGGGAGCAACTCCTTCCCCCAGTACCGCCAACAGAGGATGAAAGATCCTACTTAGGTTCTCCCTCTGATTCTTCAGACTCGCTAGATTCAGAAGACACTAATCTAGACCTAGCTTTCCCCCAATTATCCCTTTTCTGACGGACCATGACTGTGAGGAAATTTTTAATCTCCGCCCTAATGTCTGATTTTAGGTCCACAGCAAAATTCGGGGATTCCTCACAAATGGTCTTCTGGATACTGTACATGCCTCTTCTGCAATGAGGCGGTTAATTTATCCCTGTAGAGTGCACACACTCCATATGTTTAAGTTTCTGCACTAAAAAAAAAAATAAAAAACAGTTTGTCAAATCTGCATTGAAAATGCAGTATATATTGCTATTATTTTGTTGCAAAAAACTGCATAAAAAAATCAGAGGTGAAAGAATTCCATTTTTGTATGAGGGCACATGGTCCAATGGTAAAGATCCAGACTATGAGAATCTTGTCTTGGGATAACCATGCATTTGTCTCTATCCTCCAATATTATGTCTTATGTCATATTTATAGAATTCACATATTATTAATAATGTTAAGGTGTAAATCTGTAGTGCTGCGTCTCTACACTTTTTACAGGGACGCGCTGTCACTCAACGCCACGGCCGGCTCCCTCTATGCTGCCTGGCATCCCTGTTCTCCTCCAAGTGGATTCCTCCTCCTCTCACCTCCCACAGTCTGTGCACGCGTCATAGAACCTCCGGAAGCACTCCTAGGTAGTGCACACGCCGCTGCACCACTTAGAGGGCCAGCGCGCCACTCCTGCAAGGTGCCTCTCAGCCTATCGCTGAGAGGCACTGGGTATTTTGGGGCAGGTTCCCACTAGGAGAGTTGCCTGTAAAACACCATCAGTTTAGTCAGTTAAGTTCGGTCTAGTCAGTTGTTAGTTACTTCGTCCCGTCCCGTCCTGTCCTGCCTGTACCTGCTACAAGTCCATCCTACCTTGCTGGTACTAGTGACTATGTCCATCCCGGCTGTGCCATCTGCCTCAGCCACTCCGGCGGTCCTAATCTTGCTAGAGACTCTTCCACTCCATTCTGCCTGTACCGGACTGCCTGTCCTGTTGGTGCTAGAAACACTGCCTGTCCGTCCTGCCTAGCCTGTCTGCTCCTGTGTAGGCCTCCTGTCCTGTGAGTAGGTCAGCTGCCACAGTACCGGCCTTTACCCCACGAAAGGGTAAGCCTGGGTTTCCCCTGTGGTCCACTGGGTCCTCTTTAGCTCACTGCAGCACCATCCCCAGCGGTGAGCGTTACAAAATCCCTTCGTCATTCATACATTACAAAACTGAAAACACAAAATAATACAGAAAAAAAAAAAGACAAATTTTATGCAACTATTTTTTAGGAAGAATGTTTTTAGGTCATAGAAGGAGCTGATCAATCTTAACCTACCAGTAATAATAATAACAATAATAATAATTAGTAATAATAATAATAATAATAATAATAATAATAATAATAATGGTAATAATAATAGTAATAATAATGATAATAATAATAATAATGATAATAATAATAATAATAATAATAATAATAATAATAATAATAATAAAAACAATAATAATAATAATCCTTTAAAATTGTAGGAGCAAGTCCTATTTCTCGACAGTAAAAAGAACCTAGCAACACAATTTCCCTGTAATCCACAATTCCTTCCCAATCAAGGTAACACTGTCACACGCAGACACCAACCTTATTCCCAGAATGCGGTCATCGAGCCCAGCTGACAAATTAAGGGTTATCGGTCATGTACTATCTGTATCATTCAATTAAACTGCCCGACAGTACCTGATTCATCAAACTGATTAACTGCCCGCAGACCCTAAGGGTTCTGTAACAATCCAGAGGAAAGAGAAGAAAATAATAAAATAACACGCGCTCACAACACAAAAATAGCCCCAGACTCCGCCAGTTTGCTCGAGCTCTTAAAGGGCCGTGAGTGCGGAGCCCGCTGTGCCCAGACGACATATTAGCCGGTTTATTTCAGCAGTAAAACTGGGAGAACACAAAAGAACACAGCGCTCACCTTCTTATAGAAATGCTCCAGCACCAGGTATTTTGCTGTAAAGGCCATTACCGGATCATGAAATGGGAAAATGTGTGTTATGCTATAGCGGGAACGCAGCAAGCGCCTATACAAATATATGCACCACCACCTTGCTCACTGCTCGGGGTGAAGGACATTTTGTAGGTTCATTTTCTTGAATACTAAAGGCGACGGGATTTAACACTGTGCACTGTGCAGTCCAAAATATGGCCATTTTGTGGATTAAACAAAAAATTATGGCATAGCATGAAAGCCCTGAGACTAGAAATACACTTTAAGGCTTGGAAAAAAGTAACGATTCCAACCCTTAAAGGGAATCTGTCAGCAGATTTAATCCCCAAACTATTTATATGAGCATGTAGCTCTTTCAAAGACAAGTCCAGTAATATATTTACATGGTCAGTCCATTTCTCCGTTACTGAGAAATCAGGGATTATAGTGTTATGCAAATGAGGCTGAAGATCTGTGTGTAGATCTTAAGCCTCTGTCACTCCAGCTCTATTCCCAGCCCAGCTCTGCCTCTGCATGTTTAACTGACAGCTTGTATTCTGTGTGACTTTAGGTAAAGAGGCCCATCAGTTATGGAGGAGAAGGAGGTCTTCGGTGGGGAGCAGAGCTGGAGTGACAGAGGCTTCAGATCTATAACATCACTTTCATATCAACTCAAAAGCTGATTTCTCAGTAACGGAGGAACGTACTGGCCATGTAAAGGCACTGTGGGACTTGCCTTTGAAAGAGCTACCGTACATGCACATATAAAAAGATTGGGGATCTGGCACCTGGAAATTGCTATATGTTGAATGGAGTTTGGGTGCACATGCTTGGTTTTTGCTCTACTCCTTGTCTAACAGACTGCAGGAGAAAAAAGATCAAGTCAGCTCTCGGCTATTTACAGCAGTCCTTTAAAGAGAACCATCCACCAGGGTTTTGCTATATGAAGTAAAGGCAGTGCCATACAGGCAGTAAGATGCTGAATCCAGACATACCTGTTACAGGAAGATCGGATGCTTGGTTGCTGAAATATCTTTAATCAAAGGGGGGATTGCAACTCATATGTCTTTATAAGATTTAGAATGCTAAATGCATACATACATATACATGCATCTGATCAACATAAGGGGCAACCGGTCCAAATTTTGCACCAGGCCAACTCTGGTTACGTCACTGCATCTACAGTGCCTTGTGAAAGTATTCGGCCCCCTTGAATTTTTCAACCTTTTCCCACATTTCAGGCTTCAAACAAAGATCAAAATTTTTATGTTCTGGTGAAGAATCAACAACAAGTGGACACAATTGTGAAGTGGAACGAAATTTATTGCTTATTTTAAACTTTTGTAAAAAAAAGAATAAACTGAAAATTGTGGCGTGCAATATTATTCATCCCCTTTACTTTCAGTGCAGCAAACTCACTCCAGAAGTTCATTGAGGATCTCTGAATGATCCAATGTTGTCCTAAATGACTGATGATGATAAATATAATCCCATGTGTGTAATCAAGTCTCCGTATAAATGCACCTGCTCTGTGATAGTCTCAGTGTTCTGTGTAAAGCGCAGAGAGCATCATGAAGACCAAGGAACACAACAGGCAGGTCCATGATACTGTTGTGGAGACGTTTAAAGCCAGATTTGGTTACAAAAAGATTTCCAAAACTTTAAACATCCCAAGATGCACTGTGCAAGCGATCATATTGAAATGGAAAGATTATCATACCACTGCAAATCTACCAAGACCCGGCCGTCCATCCAAACTTTCATCTCAAACAAGGAGAAGACTGATCAGAGATGCAGCCAAGAGGCCCATGATCACTCTGGATGAACTGCAGAGATCTACAGCTGAGGTGGGAGAGTCTGTCCATAGGACAACAATCAGTCATACACTGCACAAATCTGGCCATTATGGAAGAGTGGCAAGGAGAAAGCCATTTCTCAAAGATATCCATAAAAGTGTTGTTTAACGTTTGCCACAAACCACCTGGGAGACACCAAACATGTGGAAGAAGGTGCTCTGGTCAGATGAAACCAAAATCAAACAATTTGAGCACAATGCCAAACGATATGTTTGGAGTAAAAGCAACACAGCTCATCACCCTAAACACACCATCCCCACCTGTCAAACATGGTGGTGACAGGATCATGGTTTGGGCCTGCTTTTCTTCAGCAGGGACAGGGAAGATGGTTAAAATTGATGGGAAGATGCATGGAGCCAAATACAGGGCCATTCTTGAAGAAAACCTGTTGGAGTCTGCAAAGGATATCTTTATGTTTGAAGCCTGAAATGTGCGAAAAGGTTGAAAAATTCAAGGGAGACGAATACTTTGGCAAGGCACTGTATATCATCAGATCCTCTTTAAGGACTGCATCTTGCATTCAATATAAGCTTCAATGTTGGATACAGACTATGGTCAAGAGTGTCCATTCTTAGAAGAAGAAAAAAAAAATTGGTATCGCCAGATGTGGTGAGTGTGTGTGTGTGTGTGTGTGTGTGTGTGCGTGTGTGATCTGATATGTGTCGGCCAGAAGAAGGGAGTATACCTGCTTGGGACCGCCCATCAAAAATTTCAGGGCCAGGGAGCCACGCAGACGTCCAAGGTCTAGTAAGTATGGTTCTCCTTGGAAGGGGGGGGGGATCTGCTTTTTGAGGGGGTAAATTTCCCCCAACCGTGTTTCCCCGAGAATAAGCCTTGGCGCACTTTGTTGGGACAAAGAAGAAAAGACAGTGTCTTATTTTCGGAGAAACACGGTAATATGCATCAATTTGCATCCAAAATCTTTTTTGAAATCCATCCCGCTACTCCTTATTACTGGCGCCTTTCATCCCTCGAAGCGATGAGCCTACGCTTTGGAGTGTAATCAAATTGCTATGTACAATATACAGCCAACCCCTCCTAATGCAATTGTTTGCAGATCCTCTTCAGGTAGCGGTAAATTAAGGGAAAAGATATCTATCCAATCTCATTGATGAATAGTTCAGCCTGATTGGAAGTTCATAAAGAAGGTAAGGAAAAAAAGAGAAGACGACGACGAAGACGACGAAGACATCCTGCAGTCATGGGGGAAAAAAAAAAAGCCAAAGTTCAATGAAACTTTAATGAGAATGGTTACAGCGGCGCTCATTTCTGTAATTGAACTTTTAAACAGACAGTTTATTTCTTTTTAATTTGAGGAGAATGTAGCGCCGGATCCCACGGGTCCAACTGGGATTGTAAAATAGCTGTAGCAGTTCGGTTTCCCGGTGTACCGCCTTCCATTCCTAATCTAATTGAAGTCATGCTCCGGAGCTTGAGTTCCCAACTTGCCCTCGGAGTAACACATTTGCACTTAATTCGCCTGAACGTTCAAGATTCCTCAATTGTAGCGCAAAAACTTTAGCAGGTGTTCATACAGATATTTGGTATCAATGCCGGTATGTCACTGGGAAACCAAAAAGGGGATTTCTCAGCCATGGATGATGTAGCTGGGATTAAGTTGAATCAGTCAGCAGGTTTTTGGCTACATCTGACGACATTTGCTACTTATTCTGATTACAGAGATGTGACACTTGCTCAGTAGCCTGCTATAATTTCAATAAAATAATTGTTTTATCAGTAGGAGATTATCACTCCTGGACTACATGTCGTGAGCCAGGTAGTCCAGCTAATCTGTGCAACACTGCTCCCACCACTGATTGGCAGGGGTGCTTATGAATAAAAGAGGCTAATATACACTAATCACAAAACGTTAGGGCTATATCACTTTCGGGTGAAATTTTAGAACGATCCTAAAATACCCTCTAACCCTCTCAAGTGACCTTAATGTGACCTTCTCTAATCTTTCCCATGCTCATGGCCAACTGGTCAATGTTTCTGTACTTTTTCACAACTTGCTGGGGTTTTTTTTGTTTTTTTTTTTAACAAGGAGACTAATGGCAAAATTTCCAACAGGTTTTTGATCCATGAATCGCCCACTAAATTTTGGGGTTCAATTAGAAATGGTACTTAAACCGTCCTCATCATCCTGCTGTTCACATTTTGACATCATGAGACCAAGATGACCCCTAACAATTGATTGGCAGCATGACCGAAGTGGCCACTGAGCTTAGAGTATCACAGAGTGTCACCAGCAGGTTGTACAGAAATACAGAGAGACTGGAAGAGTCTCAGAAAGGCAGAGAAGTGGACGTCCTTTGGCCACATCCCACACTGATGACTGCTTCATTGTTAAAAATGCTCTTTGGAACCGGATGATGAATGCTAATCAACCCAGCACATTTAAAAGGAAGAGAGAAGCATCAAGTGTAATATCAGACTATTCGAAACTGTTTACATCAGCGTGGTCTGCGTGCTAGACGACTTGCAAGGGTACCTGTCCACACCACCAGGCATAGACATCATTGTCTTGCTAGACAACCGACCAGTGGGCCTCAGTGTTGGTCCCTGATGAAAGTCTATTAACACTGAGCAGAAATTATGGCCACCAACGATGTTGGAGATGTCAAGGAGAGCGCTATGCATCATCCACTGTTGTCACCAGATGAGCCTTTGGTAGTGGTGGTGTTACAGTGAGGGTAGGTGTGAACGGCCCTACACTGTGTGAATGATACCCACTACTGGAATATCATCATTACCCCAGTCACTGTGCCTCTGCATGAACAACACAGGCCTAATGTCATCCTCATGAGAGACAATGCTCCAGCTCATCAAGGTCACATTATCAGGGATTGGCTTCTGGAGACTGAGGGACCTTAAATGGAGTGGCCTGCACTTTCTCCAGACCTTAATCCCATAGAAAACCTATGGGATCAGCAACGCCACAGCGTAGAGGCTGTAACTCTGTACCCCAGAACATCAGTGACCCGAAAGTGCCCATCTACCAGTGATTTATGTGAAAAACATTGTTTCTTTTAAAAATAAAATTGCCACTGGTGTTTTATTTCTGCAGCAGCCTGGGCACGCGACACCTACTACTAATATGTCAACCACCGGTTTTAAAAGTGACCTGTGACTGACTGCTGTGTAATAGACAAGCGATGTCAGAACTCGATTGGATAATACAATGATCGGCATTATATAGACATCAGAACTGATGCTTCTATGAATATCATCTAGACATGTGCACTGGAGGGTGAATATCTATATATTATGGGGTGTGTGTATATGCGTGGTAGGACTGGATGGTGTCAAGTGGATTGATGTGAAGGATGATAAGTAATATATGTGCAGAGCCTGTGTTTTCCATATGCAAGTGCAACATTCATCATTTTAATGCACTAAAACATATGCTAAAAATGACAAACACATATATATGATACATGTAATACAGTAAGGGCCATCCGTATAGAGGAAAAAACATTGATTGATACTGCATAATCTCGCATTTAGAAGGTCCTCTTGATGTTAGATCAAAGTATGAAATGGTTTGTCCCATGTTCTGTCTTCAGGAGCGCACTGCTCCCCCAGCCTCATGGCTTCCTGCCTGCCAGGGGGCAAGGTGCTCCTGATGAATCAGTTAGGAACCACAGCATGGTTGTGCCACTGGTCTGAGCTGTGCCTTGTCTGAAGCTGAAAGTAGAGGAACCTTTGTATCTCTAACATGGGAGGAGCGCAGTATTTGAGAGCAGCGCTTTCAAGCTCTAAAGCAAGCTTGTAAATGCTGTGCTCTTTCCATACCGGACCAACCATCTATGATTGACAACATTAGCGACTGGTGACCTTGTCATTGAGGAGTAAACAAAATTAAAAATTCTTCTCTTCATGAGAACAAAGAGAATTCTTAAAGCAAAGTACATTGCAAAGTTGCTCATTTTGAAAAGCACTTCACAGTTTAAAGGCAAAGTGTCATCAAATATTCCCAATATAAATTTAGACCACTTCCTTTTCAGCCTCTTTTACATATTGTCTAGTAACCTAGCCCCCAACCCCCTTTCCAAATAAGCAAACCTACCTTTTATGACCCCCTTTATATCGAGTGGCTCTGGTCCAATAGAGTCACTTTTCTTGATTGACGCCTTCTCTCTCCCCACAATTGCCGTCTTCCTGCTCTGCTTTATATGGATGACGCATCTAACATCATCTATACAGCAGTCTGTACAGGCGGACTGTGCTGTGCCACGCTGAGGGCAGAAAAAAGTCCTGTAATGCGCATGCGCCGGCTTTGCTTCATGGGTCATTGGGGCATCTTTCGTCCTCGCTCGGCACTTGCACATTGGAGGACTTTGCTCTGCCCTGAGGATAGCAGAGAGATGTACGCCTGCGCAGGAGCATCTTTAGTGCACTGTGTGGATAATGTAGGATACGACACCCAAACAAAGCAGGGGGGATGGGGATTACGGGGATAAAGGAAGAGCCAAGCAAGAACGGTGCCAGCTATCAAACAGGACCATGCGGTAAAAGTGGTTTCTATAAAGGTATTTTTGGGGATATTCAGAGGAGGTTGGGGGATTACATAAAGGTCACTAGACAACTGTAAAAGAGGAAATAAAGAGGTGGCCTTCGTTTATATTGGGAAAACCTGGTATTTAAAGGGGTTGTTCACTACTTAGTTTTCCAAGCCACATCGATATAACGTTGAAAAACAAGGCTTCTCTCAAATACTTTGTGTTGGCAATAGTGCTTGTGAGCGGCGCTATCGTGGACTGCTCATCCCCATCACGTGACCTCTGATGTCCGGTGAGGTCACGTCAACTTCCAGTTGACCCAACATCACCGAGGCTGGCTTTGATGTCTGGTGAGGTCACGTCAACTTCCAGTTGACACAACATCACCGAGGCCGGCCCCAGTGTTCCTGAGTGGCTGAGCTGTGGGCAGCGTTTCACCGCTCGTCACAGTCCAGCATCGCTCCTGCTCCAGCGTAGCATCGCTCCTCTGCAACGAAGGAGAGAGCAGGGAAATTTTAGGCCGTGCGAGGAGCGGTGAAACGCCTCTCACAGTCCAGGTCACTCATGGACACTGGAGCCGGCCTCGGTGATGTCAGGTCAACTGGAAGTTGATGTGACATCACCGGACATCAGAAGTCACGGAGCTCGGGGGTCACGAGATGGTGATGAGCGTTCCGCAACGGCGCTGCTCACAGACACTTACCAACACAAGGTATTTGAGAGAAGCCTTCTTTCTCAATGTCATATTGATGTGGCTAGTAAAACTAAGTAGTGAACCACCCCTTTAAGAATAGCTACCCCTTTAATAAATACCAATCAAAAGGAAGGAACTTGTGAAAAGGTTATTGCCATGACCTGTTCCCGACATCACTTGACTGAAGCCCCTGAAGACAGGTAATGAGCAAAACCATAGAAGGCGGGAGAGGACAGGGAATGAGCTAAACTATAGAGAGCGCAAGAGGACAGGGGATGGGTGAAACCATAGAGGGCGGGAGAGGACAGGGAATCGGCGAAACTATAGAGGGTGGGAGAGGACAGGGAATGAGTGAAACTATAGAGTGCGGGAGAGGACAGGGAATGAGAGAAACCATAGAGGGCGGCAGAGGACAGGAAATGCATGAAACCATAGAGGGCGGGAGAGGACATGAGGGAATGAGCGAAACCATAGAGGGGAGGAGAGGACAGGGAATGGGCGAAACCAGAGAGGGCGGGAGAGGACAGTAAATGAGCGAAACCAGAGAGGGCAGGAGAGGACAGGAAATGAGTGAAACTATAGAGAGCAGGACAGGACAGGGAATGAGCGAAACCATAGAGGGCGGGAGAGGACAGGGAATGAGTGAAACCATAGAGGGCGGGAGAGGACAGGAAATGGGCGAAACTATAGAGGGCGGGAAAAAGGGGGGGGGCAGCTTGGTTTGACTACGGGGACACTTATGAGATTTTGGAGAACATCTTCTAGGCCATATAGTTTCATGATCACTTTTTTTAGAAACATTAAAGAATGTTGCACTTTCTGAAGACTTCTGCGTTCCACGAAATCCGACTGTAATATTTACGAGTTTGTCACTTATCATCAAACCTGCAACTTCATAGACCTTGTTAATGTCTTTTTTTTCGGAGCACAATCCATTTCCCTCCTCCGAGTGACTTCATCTCGGGGTTCTATAAACAATCTGGGGCTCTGGAGGAATTCCTCCAGAAAGCGATCGTGTTAGAGAATGCTGGCTGTAATTCTCTGCAAATTGGAGATGAATGCGTCTTCGTCCCCTCGCTAAGTGAATCCTTGGGGGCGACTCTCCAACATTTAGTAACGCCACAGGCATATCAATTACACAACAAATGAATCAAAAACAAATAAGCAAAAGGTCACCTAGCAAAATAAAAACGTGGTAATTATAATTGCGGCGTAATTGCTGCTGTCATTTCACGGAGATCGGAAAATGGATCCTTTTTTTCCCCTTAATACCGCGGAGGATTCCAAACATTGGATGGTTTTGTGTAGCCGCTATCAGAAACTCATTTTTACAGCCACTCCTGGCCGTGTCTAATTAGGGTGAAGTATGTTAATGATGGAGCAGTGCGGTCTGCAGACGCGTACACTTGCCATATTAATTGTGTTTTGGGGAAAGAAGCATGAGTTGTGCTTATCCAAGGTAATTAGTGATGGATTTGTTAATTAATACCAGAAAGTCAAACTGCCTTTGTCTTGTCTGGTGTAATTAGCGAAAGAAGTTGAAAAAAAAATATTTTTTTTCCCCGATCTGACTAGATACTACACCAATAGCCGACATGTAAAAAGTGACACGACGCTCATTAATCTGGGACCCGTTACTTCATGCAGCCAATTAAGTCATGTCTCTATGGTCAAAGTGTTTGTTGCCTGCTTTCAGACAAATCCTTGAAAAGTCTTTTTTTGTATATAAAAAAAAAAAATTGAATTGCTGTCCCTTTAAGGGAATCTGACAGCAGGTTTTTGCTATGTAATCTGAGAGCAGCACAATGTAGGGGCTGAGACCTGGATTCCACTGATGTGTCACTTTCTGGTTTGCATGCGGTTATTTTTATATAATCACTGTTTTTTTTGTCAGTCGCAAATGTAGCAGTGCTCAGAGTGCTGAGCTGTGTATAACTCTGTCCATACCACTGATTGGCAGCTGTGTACACTGCACATTGACAGTTGCTAATCAGTGGTGGGGGCGGTGTCCAGGTTCGTGGTGCCAGGGCTCAAGTGGGGTTGTGACATTACACGAGCCCCGCATTCACTCAGAGCCAGATACTGTCTCCCCGCCTTCAGACCAAACAAGCAATCAACAGGAAGTGAGCAGAGCCGCAGTACTCACGTCCTGTTCATTAACACGTTTGTGTGTAACTCCATCCATACCACTGATTATTAGCTGTGTACACTGTACATTGACAGCTGCTAATCAGTGATGCAGCAGGGTTACAAAGAACAAGAGGACTTCATTGCAGGAGACATCTATTCCTGCAGTGATAACCTCCTGCTAATAAAACACTCAAAACCGGATTCTGTCTCACCGCCTTTGGACCAAATGGGCAATAAACAGGAAGTGAGCAGCACTCACTTCCTGCTGATTAACTCATTTGTGTCTAACGCCATCCATACCACTGGTTAGCAACTGTTTACACTGCACATGGACAGCTGCTAATCAGTGGTGGGGCAGTGTCTGGGCTTGTGGTGCCAGGGTTCAAGTGGGGTTGTGACATCACGCGAGCCCTGCCTCCAATTAGAGCCGGATTCTGTCTCCCCCAAGTTCGGACCAAACGATCAATCACCAGGAAATGAGCAGAGCCGCATCACTCACTTGATTAACTTGTTTGTGTAGAGCGTTCATACCACTAATTAGCAGCTGTGCACACTTCCCATTGACAGCTGCTAATCGGTGTGGGGGGGGGGGCAAGGTTACAAAGAGCAATAGGACGGCACTGCAGGAGACCTCTAGTCCTGCAGTGATAATCTATTGCTAATAAAACACTCAAAACCGGATTCTGTTTCACCACCTTCGGACCAAATGAGCAATGAACAGGAAGTGAGTGGAGCCACAGCACTCACTTCCTGCTGATTAACGCATTTGTGTCTAACGCCATCCATATGACTGATCAGCTGTATACACTGTACATGGACAGCTGCTAATCAGTGGTGGGACGGTGTCTGGGCTAGTGGTGCCAAGGCTCAAGTGGGGTTGTGACTTCATACGAGCCCCACATTCACTCAGAGCCAGATTATGTCTCCCCGCCTTTGGACCAAATGATCATCAACAGGAAGTGAGCAGAGCCACAGCACTCACTTCCTGTTCATTAACTCGTTTGTGTGTAACTCCATCCATACCACTGATTAGCAGCTGTGTATTGACAGCTGTATTGACAGCAGCTAGTCAGTAGTGGGGGCGGGGTTACACAGAGCAGGAAGACTGCATTGCAGGAGACAACAAGCCCTGTAGTGATAATCTCCTGCTGATAAAACACTGATTTATTGAAAACAGCAATACACCAACATTGTTGGTGCTCACATGGGGTTTTGAGATCATATGAGCCCTGCGTCCAATCAGCGCCGCCTTCTGTCTCCCCACCTTCGGACCAAAAGAGCAATCAACAGGAAGTGGGTACAGCCGCCGAGCTCACTTCCTGTTGATTAACTGGTTTGATCCGAAGGCGGGGAGACAGAAGCCGCCGCTGATTGGATATGGGGCTCATGTGACGTCACAATCCCACGTAAGCCCTGGAAGGGGCGCCGGTACGGCAGGTGAGTATAGGCTTCATTATTTTACCTGGAAAAACATGGGGAATCAGAAGGGGTTGTCCTAGTAGTGGTGGACAACCCCTTTAATAAATCATTCCCAATGTCTTGGTCATATTATAAAGACACTATGCAGATCCGATTCTAGGTATTGTAGCCTAATTTTTCCAACATCTTCTCCTCTATGGATCACCCACCCCCTCAACCCCTGTTGCCTCATTCTCTACTTTTATTATTGCTAAAGAGAATATCCCCTTGTATGAAAGCAACAAAAAAAAAAAAAAAAAAAAAAACATTCTTTCAGCCTCGGCTGCAATTTCTCACATAAAAAAAACATTAAGTTGAATTCTGTGACACATATTTTCCGACAAACTTCGTGAAATTACAGAAAAACATTGCGAAAAAGTACAGATGTCTGCGTGATACCCGAGGAGGTGAGAGAATAGAGATTGGAAGCGGGTCTAAATTAGACATTTTCAGCCAATTTAGCCGGTGAGAGCACTTCATTTGTGTGACGGCTGTGTGTGTATGAAGTGCAAGCCTGAATATTCAGCTAACAGTGTGGGCACATTGTGAATATGATATAAGCGCGGACCATTTGTTTCCATCACTTTGTAAATAGCACCACTTGATGGCACTTACGGCGAACAAAAATAGAGAATATTTAAGTAACACCCGTATTGCACCTTATTCAATTCCCACTATTTTTTTCCTATTTTGCAGGAATGTTGATGAAACGTTGTGATGGATTTTCCTCCACATGTCTGTAATATAATAATTTGTATACTCGGGTAATGATATAAGAAAAACAGCACTCGCTAACGTAATTGCTCAAGGGAGCCAAAACTGTACACAGACAAAAAGTATAGGCACTGAAATATTTCTACAAATGCTAGGGGAAAGGAAAAGAGTGGGAAGGAGGAATGAAAGCGGGTGTGAAGAGGGACGAGAGCGGGGGTAAGATTGGGAGGGACAAGAGCGGGTGTGAGGAGGGAGGATTGGGAGGGACAAGAGCGGGTGTGAGGAGTGAGGATTGGGAGGGACGAGAGCAGGCGCAAGGTTGAGAGGGACGAGAGCAAGCGTGAGGTTGGGACGGACAAGAGCATGTGCAAGGTTGGGAGTGGGATAAGCGAGGGAGAGGAGGGAGGGATGAGTGAGGGAAAGGGAGAGGAGGGGGTCACGGGTGAGGGAGAGGAAGGTGGCACGGGTGAGGGAGAGGAAGGAGGCACAGGCGATGAGGGAGGGATGGGTGTGGGGGAGATAGAGGAGGGAGGCACGGGCGAGTGTGTGGAGGGAGGCATGGGCGAGGGAGAGGAGGGAGGGATGGGTGAGAGAGGGAGAGGAGGGAGGCACAGGAGAGGGTGAGAAGGGAGGGCTGGGTGACGGAGAGGAGGGAGGCACGGGCGAGGGAGAGGAGGGATGGATGGGTGAGGGAGAGGGTGAGGAGGGAGGGGTGGGTGAGGGAGAGGGTGAGGAGGGAGGTATGGGCGATGGTGAGGATGGAAACACGGGCGAGGGTGAGGAGGGAGGGATGGGTGAGATGGGGAGAGGAGGGAGGCACAGGCGAGGGTGAGAAGGGAGGGCTGGGTGACAGAGGAGGGAGGCACGGGCGAGGGAGAGGAGGGATGGATGGGTGAGGGAGAGGGTGAGGAGGGAGGGGTGGGTGAGGGAGAGGGTGAGGAGGGAGGCATGGGCGAGGGTGAGGAGGGAGGCATGGGTGAGGGTGAGGATGGAAACATGGGCGAGGGTGAGGAGGGAGGGATGGGTGAGAGGGGGAGAGGAGGGAGGCACAGGCGAGGGTGAGAAGGGAGGGCTGGGTGACGGAGAGGAGGGAGGCACGGGCGAGGGAGAGGGTGAGGAGGGAAGGGTGGGTGAGGGAGAGGGTGAGGAGGGAGGCATGGGCGAGGGTGAGGATGGAAACACTGGCGAGGGAGAGGAAGGAGACACGGGCGAGGGAGAGGAAGGAGACACGGGCGAGGGAGAGGAAGGAGACACGGGCGAGGGAGAGGAAGGAGACACGGGCGAGGGTGAGGGAGGGAGGCACGGGCGAGGGTGAGGGAGGGAGGCACGGGCGAGGGTGAGGGAGGGAGGCACGGGCGAGGGTGAGGGAGGGAGGCACGGGCGAGGAGGGAGGGAGGCACGGGCGAGGAGTGAGGGAGGCACGGGCGAGGAGGGAGGGAGGCACGGGCGAGGAGTGAGGGAGGCACGGGCGAGGAGGGAGGGAGGCACGGGCGAGGAGGGAGGGAGGCACGGGCGAGGAGGGAGGGAGGCACGGGCGAGGAGGGAGGGAGGCACGGGCGAGGAGGGAGGGAGGCACGGGCGAGGAGGGAGGGAGGCACGGGCGAGGAGGGAGGGAGGCACGGGCGAGGAGGGAGGGAGGCACGGGCGAGGAGGGAGGGAGGCACGGGCGAGGAGGGAGGGAGGCACGGGCGAGGAGGGAGGGAGGCACGGGCGAGGAGGGAGGGAGGCACGGGCGAGGAGGGAGGGAGGCACGGGCGAGGAGGGAGGGAGGCACGGGCGAGGAGGGAGGCACGGGCGAGGAGGGAGGGAGGCACGGGCGAGGGTGAGGAGGGAGGGAGGCACGGGCGAGGGTGAGGACGGAGGCACGGGCGAGGGTGAGGGAGGGAGGCACGGGCGAGGGTGAGGGAGGGAGGCACGGGCGAGGGTGAGGGAGGGAGGCACAGGCGAGGGTGAGGGAGGGAGGCACGGGCGAGGAGGGAGGGAGGCACGGGCGAGGAGGGAGGGAGGCACGGGCGAGGAGGGAGGGAGGCACGGGCGAGGAGGACGGAGGCACGGGCGAGGGTGAGGGAGGGAGACACGGGCGAGGGTGAGGACGGAGGCACGGGCGAGGGTGAGGGAGGGAGGCACGGGCGAGGGTGAGGGAGGGAGGCACGGGCGAGGAGGGAGGGAGGCACGGGCGAGGAGGGAGGGAGGCACGGGCGAGGAGTGAGGGAGGCACGGGCGAGGAGTGAGGGAGGCACGGGCGAGGAGGGAGGGAGGCACGGGCGAGGAGGGAGGGAGGCACGGGCGAGGAGGGAGGGAGGCACGGGCGAGGAGGGAGGGAGGCACGGGCGAGGAGGGAGGGAGGCACGGGCGAGGAGGGAGGGAGGCACGGGCGAGGAGGGAGGGAGGCACGGGCGAGGGTGAGGAGGGAGGGAGGCACGGGCGAGGGTGAGGAGGGAGGGAGGCACGGGCGAGGGTGAGGAGGGAGGGAGGCACGGGCGAGGGTGAGGAGGGAGGGTGGCACGGGCGAGGGTGAGGAGGGAGGGACGGCGAGGGTGAGGAGGGAGGGAGGGACGGCGAGGGTGAGGAGGGAGAGACGGGCGAGGGTGAGGAGGGACGGGCGAGGGTAAGGAGTGAGGGAGGGAGGGATGGGCAAGGGAGCGGGAGGGAGGGGGGACGGGCGAGGGAGTGGGAGGGGGGACGGGCGAGGGAGCGGGAGGGGAGGGGGGACGGGCGAGGGAGCGGGAGGGAGGGGGGACGGGCGAGGGAGCGGGAGGGAGGGGGGGGGACGGGCGAGGGAGCGGGAGGGAGGGGGGGGACGGGCAAGGGAGCGGGAGGGAGGGGGGGTGACGGGCGAGGGAGCGGGAGGGAGGGGGGGGGACGGGCGAGGGAGCGGGAGGGGGGACGGGCGAGGAAGCGGGAGGGGAGGGAGGGGGGGACGGGCGAGGGAGCGGGAGGGAGGGGGGGGACGGGCGAGGGAGCGGGAGGGAGGGGGGGGGACGGGCGAGGGAGCGGGAGGGAGGGGGGGACGGGCGAGGGAGCGGGAGGGAGGGGGGGGGTCGGGCGAGGGAGCGGGAGGGAGGGGGGGGGACGGGCGAGGGAGCGGGAGGGAGGGGGGGACGGGCGAAAGAGTGGGAGGGAGGGACGGGCGAAAGAGCGGGAGGGAGGGACGGGAGAAAGAGCGGGAGGGAGGGACGGGCGAAAGAGCGGGAGGGAGGGACGGGCGAAAGAGCGGGAGGGAGGGACGGGCGAAAGAGCGGGAGGGAGGGACGGGCGAAAGAGCGGGAGGGAGGGACGGGCGAAAGAGCGGGAGGGAGGGGCGAGAGACGGAAAAAAGAATAAGCAGGAGCAATGGACGAGACTGAAAAGAGGGGGCAAAAGTGAGACAAGGAGAGATTAAGAGGCAGGAAGGTAACAGACGTATGGGCAGCCAAGGTACATTGAGTCAGAGCAATATACAGGTGTAAAATCCTATGTATTCAGTTAATTTACATTTGATTCCCAAAATCGATACACAAGACACCACATGGGCCCAGATGAAATAAGAAGCGTGGCACTAGTCATTATGATGACACTGACAAAGCATGGGCCACTTCTGCATCTGAAAGGCTAATTGAATAACTCGATTTGTTTGCCATCTACATTAGGTTATAAGGAAGATTTATTTTTTTCCTTAACAAATTAAAGTTATATTTCAGGAAAATGAATCTTTGCTTCTTCCCCTCGGGGCACATGGGGCCATTAGCAAAGACGCGGATCCCGGAGGATCCCCACAAACCTTAAGCTAAATGAGAGACAATGAAAACATGACAGACTGTACAGTTTATACGGTTCTGCATCTCAATCTCTGCCCCCGCACGGATAAGAAGCCCTTGGGGCAACCCTTGATCAAACCTCGGTGAATTACACTAAACTAACAGGGTTCGTTCCTTCACAGAAAATATGAGATAGATTGGATAGGTTATATTGGGAACGGTGGGATTGTACATGTCGGTAATTTATCCTTGTTACAAATACTGGGAACTAAATGGCAGCGCACGGAGGTAGAGGAAAATCTCATTAATGTTCCCAACTTCGGGGAAAGACATTAAATCTCACGATGGAATTCTGTGGAGTAAAATTAACATCATTTTTGATACTTTGCGAGGATAAAAATAAAAAAAAAAAGCAATTACACTGAAAATTTGTAAAAAAAAAAAAAAAAAAAAAAAGGATAAAATAATTTTTGTAAACATGAAGCTCCATTCATAGGGGTTATCCTAATGATTCACTCATCTCCGACAATCCTAATACTTCACCGGTGTGGAGACCATGGTATGTGGCCGATCTGCACGGCCACTTATCAGCAACGCTATGCTACCTGAGAGCAGCATGATTGAGAGGCAGAGATGCGGATTCCAGTGATGTGGCACTTAATGGACTTCTCACTGTTTTGTCTGTTGCAGATCTAGCAGTGCTCTTAATGCTGAGCCCTGTCTAACCCCACGACTGATTGGCAGCTCCAAATCAGTGGTGGGGGCGGGGTTATACAGAGCAGCTGGACTGCATTGCAAGAGACGAGTCCTATAGTGATATCCTGCTGATAGGAGACAACCAGGAGCAAACACGGTTCCTCTGCGCTGCCTCAATGGATGAAAAGGACTCCAAATGGATTCAGTTGAAAATGGTTTATTAGTCTACACGTTTCAAGGCAATCTAGCCTACACACTATGGTTTGGTCCTGAAGAAGGCACATGAAACGCGTAGACTAATAAACCTTTTCTTCCATTGAGGCAGCGTGTATTTTTCCCTGACTGTCTCCTATCTCGATGTGCATCACCCGCGGATCTGCATTACATACGCATCAGTAATTGTGTCACACACAACTTTCCCAGGTGAGGAGATCCTAATATCATCTCTACCTCTATTGTAAACAGTTAAGACCCTTTTGTGCTTATTTTCTGCCTTAGTAGTATCTTCTAATCTCCCGGTAATAAAACACTGATTTTATTGAAACCGCAATACACAGCTGCCAATCAGTGTTGGGGGAGGGGTTATGGAAAGCAGGAGGACTACAAGGTATGAGACGTAGTTCTCTCGTGATTATCCTTTGCTGATAAAACTGTGATATTATGGAAACTGCAACACAGTCCACTTTTACACTGCATTCCTCTCTCCGTTCCACCAGATCTCATCGCTTCCCACCCCACCACATCCCTCCCCTCCCCACCCAATCCTCCCCATTCCATCTGATCCAACCCCACTCAATCCCTCCCGTCCCATCAGATCCCTCCCCCATCACACCCTACCATACCCCATCTCAATCCCTCCCCACCCCACCCCATCAGATACCTCCCCATCCCTCTCCAACCTACCCAATCCCTCCCCACCCACCCTATCCCGTCCCTCCCCACAAAACTGGATTCGGACGTATGCGCCAACGAGGCCATTGACTTTAATGGTGCTGACGAAGTCACCGCATGCTCTGTCGTGCACCATTTTCGGGAGTATACGCTTTCTGGAGACGGACACCTGGACGCAAGACACAGTCTACTATGTCTGGGTGTCCGCCTCCAATAGGCGTATACTTTTGATAACGGTGCACGACATGGCACACAGTGACTCCATCTGCTACGTTAATGGCTCCGGTTTGCGGGGGATTCGGATAAATGCCCGAGGGGACCACTGAATGGGGAGAGGAACACAGTGTGAAAGTGGCCATAGTGATAAATTACTTTAATCAGGGTCTCTGCCCCTACATCATGCTACTCTCAGATTAAAAAGCTAAAACTTTCTGACAGATTCCCTGTAAGCAACAGATCCTTGAGTTTCGGATGCAAAAAATAATTCCTATCGATTTATTACCTGTTGTTATAAATTCCTCTGTTCCCCTGAATCCGGTGATATTTTTCTGTTAATCCTGCCACCTTCCATTCCGGAGATATGGCCCCCTCTCGCCTGTGTACAAATCTAATATTATTAGCCAAGTGGGAGTGGTTATCAACACCTCTGAGGACATTTTCTTGATGACCACTCCCAGTTGGCTAAAAATAGATTTACTGTATATACAGAGAAGACTATATATAAATTTACATTGGGAACGGAGGAGGTGCAGGAACAAGAAACAAATGATGCCGGATTTAGGAGAAAAGTGGCCTTTGCACAAGGTAAAACAAATGACATTTGTCAAGTGACTGATTCTTTAATGAAGAGTGATCCCATCTGATGGCGCTGCCATACAAAACAGTGGGAATGAATGGGACGAAAGTAACAATAGTGCTAAATGCGAATTGAGAAAGATTAAAAGGGAAAATTTGGTAACAACCCTCTGCTTGGAAAGTCGCCACTGACAGGATAAAAAATAGCAAAATATAGATAACACTTACCAGTTCTGCTCTTTGCTTTTGCAAACCAGTTTCTTCCAGAGCCTGAGAAAGCTGAACCTAGAACATTTATAGAAAAAAATATATAAGAAGGTCATCAAGATACAAGAGGATGGGGTGGGGAGAGATGGGGAGGGATGGGGAAGGATGGGGAGGGATGGGGAGGGATGGGGCGGGATGAGGAGAGATGGGGCGGGATGAGGAGAGATGGGGCGGGATGAGGAGAGATGGGGCGGGATGAGGAGAGATGGGGCGGGATGAGGAGAGATGGGGCGGGATGAGGAGAGATGGGGCGGGATGAGGAGAGATGGGGCGGGATGAGGAGAGATGGGGCGGGATGAGGAGAGATGGGGCGGGATGGGGAGGGATGGGGCGGGATGAGGAGAGATGGGGCGGGATGAGGAGAGATGGGGCGGGATGAGGAGAGATGGGGCGGGATGAGGAGAGATGGGGCGGGATGAGGAGAGATGGGGCGGGATGAGGAGAGATGGGGCGGGATGGGGAGAGATGGGGCGGGATGGGGAGGGATGGGGAAGGATGGGGAGGGATGGGGAGGGATGGGGAGGGATGGGGAGGGATGGGGAGAGATGGGGAGAGATGGGGTGGGATGGGGAGGGATGGGGAGGGATGGGGTGGGGAGAGATGGGGAGGGATGGGGTGAAATGGGGAGAGATGGGGTGGGATGGGGAGGGATGGGGTGGGATGGGGAGGGATGGGGTGGGGAGGGATGGGGTAGGATGAGATGGGGTAGGATGAGATGGGGTGGGATGAGATGGGGTGGGATGAGATGGGGTGGGATGAGATGGGGTGGGATGAGATGGGGTGGGATGAGATGGGGTGGGATGAGATGGGGTGGGATGAGATGGGGTGGGATGAGATGGGGTGGGATGAGATGGGGTGGGATGAGATGGGGTGGGATGAGATGGGGTGGGATGAGATGGGGTGGGATGAGATGGGGTGGGATGAGATGGGGTGGGATGAGATGGGGTGGGATGAGATGGGGTGGGATGAGATGGGGTGGGATGAGATGGGGTGGGATGAGATGGGGTGGGATGAGATGGGGTGGGATCAGATGGGGTGGGATCAGATGGGGTGGGATCAGATGGGGTGGGATCAGATGGGGTGGGATCAGATGGGGTGGGATCAGATGGGGTGGGATGAGATGGGGTGGGATGAGATGGGGTGGGATGAGATGGGGTGGGATGAGATGGGGTGGGATGAGATGGGGTGGGATGAGATGGGGTGGGATGAGATGGGGTGGGATGAGATGGGGTGGGATCAGATGGGGTGGGATCAGATGGGGTGGGATGAGATGGGGTGGGATCAGATGGGGTGGGATCAGATGGGGTGGGATCAGATGGGGTGGGATCAGATGGGGTGGGATCAGATGGGGTGGGATCAGATGGGGTGGGATCAGATGGGGTGGGATCAGATGGGGTGGGATCAGATGGGGTGGGATCAGATGGGGTGGGATCAGATGGGGTGGGATCAGATGGGGTGGGATCAGATGGGGTGGGATCAGATGGGGTGGGATCAGATGGGGTGGGATCAGATGGGGTGGGATCAGATGGGGTGGGATCAGATGGGGTGGGATCAGATGGGGTGGGATCAGATGGGGTGGGATCAGATGGGGTGGGATCAGATGGGGTGGGATCAGATGGGGTGGGATGAGATGGGGTAGGATGAGATGGGGTGGGATGAGATGGGGTGGGATGAGATGGGGTGGGGATGAGATGGGGTGGGATGAGATGGGGTGGGGATGGATGGGGAGGGATGAGATGGGGTGGGATGAGATGGGGTGGGGATGGATGGGGAGGGATGGGGTGGGATGAGATGGGGTGGGGATGAGATGGGGTGGGATGAGATGGGGTGGGGATGGATGGGGAGGGATGGGGTGGGATGAGATGGGGTGGGGATGGATGGGGAGGGATGGGGTGGGATGAGATGGGGTGGGATGAGATGGGGTGGGGATGAGATGGGGTGGGGATGAGATGGGGTGGGATGAGATGGGGTGGGGATGGATGGGGAGGGATGGGGTGGGATGAGATGGGGTGGGGATGAGATGGGGTGGGATGAGAAGGGGTGGGGATGGATGGGGAGGGATGGGGCGGTTCTATAAGCATCAAACAATACACTAAAGTTGGATAAAATATAGAAGGGCTTAGGCCATTTAGACTTGAGTTGACAAATAAAGGGACTCCATCATTGACCACATATCAAACAAAAGTACATAAAAAAGACAAGAATAAAAAAAACAATTTTGCAAACTTAAAAAGACAAAACAGCTGATATCAGAGAAATCATTCCACAGTTGTCTTTAGGTATTTTGGACTTTATTTTCTGCCTAATTGAGGCTTTATTTTGCAGATTGTAAGCCTTGCATATAAATAAGAGCCTCTGCAAATGAATTTTCATTATCGTGCATTTAAACAGTCAATTTATCTTTTAAGTAGGATTGCTAATGCGGGAAGATTTCAGTCTAATGAGGATTTTGAACTACACATAAAAGAAAAGGCTTCTATCGATACGGAAAGAAACACAACAGTTTTGGGACAATTACCAACTCTCTGAAATAGTCACAAATACTCTTTTGGAGTTGGCTTCGTTTGAACGTTAATTTCTGGCAGGAGACAATAGACGCTAATAAAGCCTTATCATCACTTTCAGATGGGGATATTTCCATTTCGCATTCCCAGTTTATAAAAAAAAAACCCTCCCATATAGTAAACGGTGAAAAGCGGCGGCCACAAAAGAATACAAGGATTTTCTAAGACCACTGGCAGCCAAAGACATGAAACTAAGGCATTCAATAGTTGGCATGTGAACGTAATAGGTAGACGGAAATGCAGAATATACATATTTTATTTCTACAGACGAAGTGGAGGAAAGCTTGACACGCCCAATGGAATAGGTCACCACACATCCAAGGAGTGCAACGATATGAAGTCCGCCAGGTGGACTATAACTTGAATAAGAGGAAAAAAATATCGGCACATCCAACGTAAAATAATTTCTTTCTTTATTTTCACATAATGTTAAAAAAGTCCATCCATATTCAGAAGACCCTGACGCGTTTCCGACGCAAAAGAGCGTCCTTAATGATAGGCTCAAATATTTTATTTCTACTGGTGGTGAAATAGTACAAAATTTAAAACTACAAAAAATGTAAAATACGTGAAAATAAACAGGAAACTCAAAATAATATTTACCCATTTTAGTGTTTTATGTGCTCCTATAAGCACTACCATGCTCAGGTGTCAATTAGTGATGAGCGGGCACTACCATGCTCAGGTGCTCGGTACTCGTAACTAGTGATGAGTGGGCACTACCATGCTCGGGTGCTCAGTACTCGTAACTAGTGATGAGCAGGCCCTACCATGCTCGGGTGCTTAGTACTCGTAACTAGTGATGAGCGGGCACTACCATGCTCGGGTGCTCAGTACTCGTAACTAGTGATGAGCGGGCACTACCATGCTCGGGTGCTCAGTACTGGTAACTAGTGATGAGTGGGCACTACCATGCTCGGGTGCTCAGTACTCGTAACTAGTGATGAGCGGGCACTACCATGCTCGGGTGCTCAGTACTCGTAACTAGTGATGAGCAGGCACTACCATGCTCGGAAGCTCAGTACTCGTAACTAGTGATGAGCAGGCACTACCATGCTCGGATGCTCAGTACTCGTAACTAGTAATGAGTGGGCACTACCATGCTCGGGTGCTCAGTACTGGTAACTAGTGATGAGCGGGCACTACCATGCTCGGATGCTCAGTACTCGTAACTAGTGATGAGCAGGCACTACCATGCTCGGGTGCTCAGTACTTGTAACTAGTGATGAGCGGGCACTACCATGCTCGGGTGCTCAGTACTCGTAACTAGTGATGAGCGGGCACTACCATGCTCGGGTGCTCTGTACTCGTAACTAGTGATGAGCGGGCACTACCAGGCTCAGGTGCTCGGTACTCGTAACTAGTGATGAGCGGGCACTACCATGCTGGGGTGCTCTGTACTCGTAACTAGTGCTTAGTGAGTACTACCATGCTCAGGTGCTGGGTACTTGTAACTAATGATTGGTGGGCACTACCATGCTCGGGTGCTAGGTATTCGTAACAAGCAGTTGGATGGTCAGATGGGCGTGACGAGTACCCGGGTATAATGGAAGTCAAAGGGGAACTCAACCATTTTTCCAAGAAATCTTCCAGCTTGAGTTCCCCATTGACTTCCATTATACTTGGGTGCTCGAGTTGCGCCCATCGGAGCATTACCTGCCCGTTACGAATACCGAGCACCAGATCACGGTAGTGCTCGCTCGTCACTAAAAATGAATAAAAGTTAAGTAAATTTGACAAAAGCTACGGCAGGCTTGCAGATTGATAACCATACACTGATAGACGGCAACACCTCGAAGAACACAAACCAATAAAACTAAAGCATCGAGGCATTAAAATTCACAATTCCTACAGGACTCAGGCGTAAAGAAATCCTTCCGATATTCAATAGCTTTTAATGGACCAGTCAAACCAGTCAGCAGAGCAGCCATCATAAAGAATTTAGTACACAGTAAATCTGAAGCGCGGCCCTGATTTGTGATTCACAATAAGGTATCGCTATTCTGTCCGTGTCTTCTGACGTGTGCCGGCGGGACTGCTGAGAAGTCCGCCATGTTAAAGCAGATGCAAATGTGCAATTAGTAAGCAATTAAAGCCCGGCCAGGTCTGTTCTGCAGGACTATTGATGAAAAGTTAGGACAAGCTTTCCAGGACACAATTTGCCTTGTCGCATTAGATCATTAATGTTCAACGACATGACCGTGCTAATTGACCTGCCCGAATATAGATAATCAATTGTGATCGGACAGGAGAGGTAACCCGGAAATGTAAGGGGCATGAGTTGAGTCCCTACACTGTTTTATGCTATATGATGTCTACCTGTACTGCGAAAGGTGTTTTATGCTAAACAAATTATATATGGTCTTGATTGTTAATGCTGCTAGAAGAGTGTAGGTTCTCGACGTAGCAGAGCCGGAGCCACTTACCAGCTCGAGCCACATGGAGGGCAAGCTGGAGCAGCGGTAGATCAGATATCAGATAGGACAGGGTTAAGTCGAGGTAGAGGAGGAGTGACAGGTCGCAAGTGGGTTGGCTAGTAGAGAGGGCCTCATGGGGTCCCAGTTCTGGATAGGGTTTGCGTAAGAGAAGATGTGACCATGGTGTTCGGGCCAGTAGGTAACCTCGAGAGGTATGTAGCCTACAGCTCACCCTAGCGGGCTTAGAGAGTCATGTGACTAGAGAGTCGTCGGGGCCCAAAAAGGTATGAGGAATAGGAGGAATGGAAACACAGATCTGGCAGCTTGAGGACGAGATCCAATACAGTGGGGGACAGGTTGAGAAAGATTACCCCAGAAACAGCAGATTCAGAACCATGACGAGTGAGGCCATGTCTGTCATAACGAGGGTGTAGAGCATTAACTGAACAAGTATGGATGCCAAGTAAAGTCTGATGTTGTGTGGGTTACTATTTTGTCTATGACAAGGGGATGATGGACAGCGGGATGAAGGACATCGGGATGAAGGACATCAGCCTGAAAAAAACAGTACATGTCATGTACCCCACCCGAAGTCAAAGAACGGTTGTCCAGCGCTCCGGAGTGAACAGGCCAATCAAATAAGATTTCCAGGTTCAGTTCCACACAAAGTCACACCCGTACATGGAGTCTCCTTGACAAAGGCGTGCGGCGCCCATACAGCCCGGTGGCGGTGCCTTTCTTCACATGGGGTTAAGGCCTTACTCAGACATGTAGGACACACGCACCCCTTAATCTACAGAGCTCTTCATGTGTCTTTGATTTTTTGCCGACCATGTTTCCGTAGGAAAATCACAGATATCGGTCCATTTTTTAGCCTAAAGATCAAACATACCCAACTCTAAGGGACCTTGAAAAATCACTAACCGCACCTATTGCCATCCGTGTGATGTTTGTTTTAAATGCTGCTATGAGAGATAAACAGAACAATGGGTTTTATCCGAGAAAAAAGGGAAAGAGGATAATCATACTCGTATATACTCACCTCGATGGATGATGTAGGAAATGTAAATGACCGCTGCTGCAGATCCACAGGCTCATTTTTCCTGATTAAGAAGCAACGCAGCTTCGAAACGCGTTGAAACTAAACACCGCATCATCTTACACCGTCCTTCCTTCCTGTTTTTAATACGGTAAAAAGTAGGGGAAAGGATCCTTTTTTTTCCCAACCCGAAAATTACTGACAAGTGAAACACTGACCAAAAACTGATGATGAATATAACATCAGACCGTTCTTGAGTACGAAATAAAATCAAGAACATCGGAATGAGGCCTTATTATTAAAATGCTAAACTGAAAAGAAGGATGTTGGGTCATGAAGAAAGATGGGGTTGAGGAAAGGCGGCAATTTTTCCTATTTGCAACCCTTTTAATTTATGATCTACAGTAATTTAATTAAAAAAAAATGGCCAAAACCGAGGTGCTTTGACTTGTGAAGTGGATTGGGTCACTTTAGAAGGAGGTTCCTTGAAGCAAGAATTCTGGTCCTGAAGTTTAAAAAAAAAATCATGGATGGAGACCAGGATGGGCACATTACTACAGGATGGGGTCAAGGAAGGGCACATTACTACAGGATGGAACTAAATATGGGAAAATTACTACAGAATGGAAACAAATATGGACACATTACTACAGGGGACAAGGATGGGCACATTACAGGATAGGGATAAGGATGGGCACATTACTACAGCATGTGGACAAGGATGGGCACATTACTACAGTATGGAGAAAATGATGGGCACATAACTACAGCATGGGGACAAGGGTGGGCACATTACTGCAAGATGGGGACATGGAGGGGCACATTACTACAAGATGGGGGACAAGAATGGGCACATTACTATAGGATGGAAACAAGGATGGGCACATTACTACTGGATGGGGACCAGGATGAGCACAATAATACAGGATGGGCATAAGGGTGGGTACATTACAATAAGAAGGTTAGAAAAAATGGCCAAAGCCAAGGTGCTTTGAATTGTGAGCTGGATTGGGTCACTTCAGAATTCCTTGAAGTTTTTTACAACTTCAGGACGAGAATTTCCTTGAAGAAAAAATTCTAGTCCTAAAGTTTTTTTTAAAAAAAATCATGATGGAGGTTTCACCATCACGAAATTCCACTCTAAGGGGTACGTTGCACATTAAGACATCGCAAGCCGATGCTGCGATGTCGAGTGCGATAGTCCCCGCCCCCGTCGTACGTGCGATATCTTGTGATTAATGTTCGCTACGGCAGCTTCACATGCACTCACCTGTCCTGCGACGTCACTCTGGCCGGCGACCCGCCTCCTTCCTAAGGGGGCGAGCCGTGCGGCGTCACAGCGACGTCACACGGCAGGCGGCAAATAGCAACGGAGGGGCGGAGATTAGCAGAATGTAAACATCCCGCCCACCTCCTTCCTTCTCATAGCAGCCGGGACGCAGGTAAGGTGATGTTCCTCGCTCCTGCGGCTTTACACACATCGATGGGTGCTGCCGCAGTAACGTGGAACAACATCGTACCTGTCGCTGCACCAGCATTATGGAAATGTCGGAGACTACACCGATGATACGATAACGACGCTTTTGCGCTCGTTCATCGTATCAAAAAGGTTTTACACACTACGACATCGCAAGTGACGCCGGATGTGCGTCACTTTCGATTTGATTTGACCCCACCGACATCACACCTGCGATGTCGTACTGTGCAAAGTCGGCCTAAGAATTAACGTTCCCACAAGTGGCTGAAAATGTGGTTGACATAATGTGTCCTTCCTTACCTTTTATCTTTGGCATGAGATGGTCCTGACAGGAGTAGCCCTAAAATGATGTGCGTAAAGGCCGCTTTACACACTGCGATAACAGTACCGATATCGTCAGTGTGCGTACCCACCCCCATCGGTTGTGCGACAAGGGCAAATCTCTGCCCGTGTCGCACAACATCGCCGGGACCCGTCACACGGACTTACCTTACCTGCGACGTCGCTGTGATTGGCGAACCACCTCCTTTCTAAGGGGGCGGTTCGTTCAGCGTCA
Source organism: Anomaloglossus baeobatrachus (assembly GCF_048569485.1). Taxonomy (NCBI): domain Eukaryota; kingdom Metazoa; phylum Chordata; class Amphibia; order Anura; family Aromobatidae; genus Anomaloglossus; species Anomaloglossus baeobatrachus. The sequence goes on from NC_134359.1 coordinate 265,339,631, forward strand.
CAGCAGCGTCACTGAACCGCCGCCCAATAGAAGCGGAGGGACGGAGATGAGCAGGACGAACATCCCGCCCACCTCCTTCCTTCCACATTGGGGCGGGAGGCAGGTAAGGAGAGCTTCCTCGTTCCTGCGGTGTCACACGGAGCGATGTGTGCTGCCGCAGGAACGGGGAACAACTTCATTACTGCTGCAGTAACGATATTAGAGAATGGACCCCCATGTCACGATGAGCGATTTTGCATGTTTTTTGCGACGACGCAAAATCGCTCATAGGTGTCACACGCAACGGCATCGCTAAAGCGACCGGATGTGCGTCACCAATTCCGTGACCCCAACGAGATCACTTGAGCGATGTTGTAGCGTGTAAAGCCTGCTTTACTCTTGTTGGATGTAGGTTTATGATTTATGTTTCGTCTTTACATAATGAGAACTCTGAATCCTTACCGAAATTTGCTGGTAATGGTGGACACATCCGTACAAAGACAGTCATTTTGATTACTCATCAAACCCATATTGGAAACGTCCGGTTGTTATATTCAAAAAAGGAAAATTAACTCCTCCATCAATCTGATCAATCTCTGTCCACCGGTCTGACACTGTCCAACGAGCAAGGACAGCGACTCATGTTTGAACGTGAGCCTGAACATTAAAGGAATTTTCTACTACCGTACCCTAAGGGAAATTTTCACGTGAAGACCTATATAAAAAATTTGCAAAAGGTCTTAAACAAAGCCACGTCTAATCAACTGCTCGTTATGGATTTTTTTATTTTTTTTTTCAAAAGTAGTAAATAGATAACTAGTCCTGAAGTGGGATATTCAGTCCCAAAGATTTGGACATGGATAGATGAGAAACATTCGTTCAGTGTAGATCCGAAAGGGATCTATACAAACTGCTTTCCTGGAGAATGGCATAGATAATAAAACATACATTTATATCAAGACCTTTGAACTCATCTATTCTGGTTATTCACGGCAGCGTTGAAGCTGACAAGATCGCTGAATTCAGCAGCTTCCATGTCCCTGCGCTCCTCTGACGCTGCAGCATTGGGTATTGCATAGTGGTACAACCTGAAAATAAGACCTACCCTGAAAAGAAGCCCTAGTAGGATTTTGGGGGCTTTTTTGAGAATGCTTAAAATATAAGCCCTACTCCAAAAATTAGCCCTAATTGCAGTTCCATAATGGACTGTCGAAGCGGTTAAAAAAGTGAAATACAGCAAGACTTTATCAAAGAAAGCAGAGATCCCCCCTAAAAAAAGCAGAGATACCAAAAAGAAAGCAGAGATCCACCCCCAAAAAAAGCAGAGATCAGCAAAAAAAAATAAGCAGAGATCCCCAAAAGAAAGCAGAGATCCCCAAAAGAAAGCAGAGATCCCCAAAAGAAAGCAGAGATCCCAAAAAGAAAGCAGAGATCCCAAAAAGAAAGCAGAGATGCCCTCCAAAAGAAAGCAGAGATGCCCTCCAAAAGAAAGCAGAGATGCCCTCCAAAAGAAAGCAGACAGCCCCAAAGAAAGCAGACACCCCCAAAACAAAGCAGAGATCCCCAATAGAAAACAGAGAACCCCAAAAGAAAGCGTAGAACCACATAAGAAAGCAGAGATCCCCAAAAGAAACCAGACCCCCACAAAAGAAAGCAGAGATCCCTAAAAGAAAGCAGAGATCCCCAAAAGATAGCAGAGATCCAGAAAAGAAAGCAAACACCCCCAAAAGAAAGCATCCCCCCAAAAACAAAAATTGCACTCACCAGACCCCAAACAGTTACAGTTGGCAAGTACCGATGATGGATGGGCTCTCACACAGAGATCTGCATCACTCAGGTCCCTTGCATTTCTAGCTGTATTGCACTGCAGCACTCAAAAACAGATTGGGTACCAATATTTCTCCATGTGAGTGATACTGCTTCCGATCACCAGGGGGAGCTGGCCGCTGTAGAACGCTGGGGGGCCTGTCAGCGATGCAGATCTATAGGTGAGAGCCCATTCACTTGCCAATTTTGTTAGAGATCTGGTAAGTGCAATTCTTTTAGGGTGCGTCTGCTTTCTTTTGGGGGTAAATTTAGCAGTACGCAGAGAATATTTAAACCTTTGCATATATAGTCTGTACCCACCACTATAGGACAGGTTCTGCACCATGAGAAGAGCAGATAAGAAAATGTGCATCTGAGCCAGTAATAGGAATACCACAAAATGTTGATATTCCAGAATGTGATATGATTACATTTAAATAAAGGTTGATTTTATTGTTCAAGAAAAAATGGGGATTGTTGTTCATGGGAAAATATAAGACATCCCCTGAAAATAAACCCTAGCAAAAAAAAAAAATATAAGACCCTGCCTTATTTTTCAGGGAAACACGGTACTAACTAGATGCGACAACCCCTTTAAAAATATGGAATTAATAAAAAACAAAAATGCAAAAAAAAAAAAAAAAAATAGCTGTCACGCAAACTTTTAGGCTACTTTCACACATCCGGCTTGAGCTCTGCGGCTCAATCCGGCTGTGCAAGCTATGCAACGGATGCGGTGAAAACACCGCATCCTTTGCATAAGTTTTTCCCATGCGGCCCGTCCGGTTTTTGCCGCTTGCGGCATGCTACTGAGCATGCGCAGTGGCAAAAACCGCATGCGGCGGCCGGATGCGGTTTTTGCCGCATCGCGCCGCATCCGGCCGCCATAGGCATCCATTGAGAGATGTGCCGCATCGGCCGAATGCGGCGCAATGCGGTTTTTTTTGCCGCACGAAAAAACGTGCTAGGCAACGTTCCATCCGGCCGCCGCATCGGCTAAATCTGCCGCATGCGGCAAAAACCGGATGGAACGCAAGGCCATGCGGCACAATGCGGCACTAATTAAAGTCTATGCAGGAAAATCGCAACCGGCAGCAAAAAAAGCCGGTTGCAATTTTCCTGCAAAGTGCCGGATTGTGCCGCAGAGCAAAAACCGGATGTGTGAAAGCAGCCTTAGTCATCGACAAGTCGAATGTGGACTCCAGCGTGGACTGACGTTTTGTTCAGCTCTTCCCTTCGCAGAGTTCTCTTCACTTTTTTCTTTTAAAACAAAAAATAAAATAATGATGGACTTTAAACAGAATATATAATTGAAATTGAGGATTAAAGAACTGATTTTCATGTATTATAGATGACTCTGTCATTACGCGCAGGGACACATCTTAAATTCAGATCTGGCAAAGATGGAGCTGTCAACATCAGACTGAATTGGCAATTAAGTGATTATAATTATGGGCTTGAAATTCTAAAACCTCCGTGACCTGCGACTTTACAAACCGATCGGTAATTAGCGTCTAACCTGGAGGCAAAGAGGAAACTTTGTTTGGCTATGGAGTAGACTTAAGTGCGGGACGAGAAGGCCACAACTGAGACACATTGTAAACATTTGTCCTCTTACCGCCGGCGCCGTCACCGCTTTTCACATAAGAAGCCGGGTAAAAAGTTATAAATTGTTGCGCACAGCCGAGATTCCATTAGGAATAAATTTCACCGTTCCAGAAGCTGAAAGAGCTGCGATGCCAACAATATAGCTTTCAGGACTTTGCTAAAGTCATTATGGACTACGAAAATATAGTTATATAGCCTTGTGATACCGATGACCTGCCATTATCATCAATATCGGATCGGTGGGGGTCAGACATCCCGCTCCCCACCCATCAGCTGTATTCAAATGTATAGGAGCTAATCTGAAGTTTTCAATAACGGCCACTCTATAGTTAACGGAGATGTGCCGTTCACCAATTACACCGTCCAAAGCTGAAAACAGATAATTGGTGGGATTAACGGGTGTTGGACACTTACTGACCTGATGTTGACCACCAATCCTAGTCAATATCATAAGTAGAGATGAGCGAACCGGTTCGGCTCGAGGTCGGTTCGCCGAACGGAGGTCTCGTTCGAGTTCGGTTCGTCGAACGTTCGACGAACCGAACTAGAACCGCATAGAAAACAATGGCAGGCATTCACAAACACAGAAAAACACCTAGAAAACACCCTCAAAGGTGTCCAAAAGGTGATAAACAACTCACAACACAACACAAACACATGGGAAAGTGACAAGGACATATACTCATGCGAAAACAGAGCTGGACGAGGAAAAAGAGGAGGACACACAGATATATGAGTATATGCAAGGAAACATCGATGCCATTACTGTGCAACTTGAGCCCTGCTCATTTTAGGCTTCCAATCTGGATAAATTGCCTGAGCTCGACACGTACGCCTTGGGGATCTTGTCGTGTCCTGCAGCCAGCGTTCTCTCGGAACCTGTCTTCAGTGCTGCTGGGGTCTGCTGGCAGATAAGCACACGCGTCTGTCCAGTGACAATGTGGACATGGCTCTCAGAGGACTTTTCTTCCCCTGGGTCAGCCAGGGGACGGGAAAGGCACGCGTATTTTTGAGAGTGCTTCATGCAAAGCATCTTTTTCATTTTGAAAAGGGGAATCAACTGATGCCAGTCAAGTGGGGTGTGTGTGGCCCAATTAGTGGCAACGAGGGAAACTGTGGTTGGAGTCCCCTCGCTGTGTTTCTAAAAGAACCAAGATGAACAAGTCATGGCTCTCAGAGGACTTTTCTTCCCCTGGGTCAGCCAGGGGAGGTGAAAAACATGCGTATTTTTGAGAGTGCTTCATGCAAAGCATCTTTTTCATTTTGAAAAGGGGGGTCAACTGATGCCAGTCAAGTGGGGTGTGTGTGGCCCAATTAGTGGCAACGAGGGAGACTGTGGTTGGAGTCCCCTCGCTTTTGAAAAAAGAACCAAGATGAACAAGTCATGGCTCTCAGAGGACTTTTCTTCCCAGGGGAGGTGAAAGGCACGCGTATTTTTGAGAGTGCATCATGCAAAGCATCTTTTTCATTTTGAAAACGGGGGTCAACTGATGCCAGTCAAGTGGGGTGTGTGTGGCCCAATTAGTGGAAATGAGGGAGACTGTGGTTGGAGTCCCCTCGCTGTGTTTTACATGATTTTCGAAGGGCATGACATGCCTAAGAGGTTGAGTTTCAGCATCTGCAACTTGTTGGCTACAGAAAGGCTGCCTTTACACCCTTTTGAGACCGAGTATTTTCGAGACCTTATGTCCATTGCAGTGCCCCAAGACCCGATGGCCAGTCGCCACTCCTTCTCCAAGAAAGGCGTGCCCGCGCTACCACAGCAGGTCGCACACAACATCACCGAATCCTTGAGAAACTCTGTGTGTGACAGGGTGCATTTCACCACAGATACTTGGACCAGTAAGCATGGACAGGGGAGTTACATGTTGCTGACTGAGCACTGGGTAAGGGTAACTATGGTGAGAGATGGAGAAGGGTTTGCTATACAAGTCTTGCCGTCCCCACGAGTTGTGTGTCAATCCTTCCTCTGTATGTACAAGTTCCTCCACTGCTTCTGCCTCCTCAACCTCGTGTGGGTCCTCCACCTCGGCCCAAACCTTGTGTGGTCAGGCCACCCTTCCTTGTAACTGCGCCCAAGGAGTCCCACACACCTCCTTACTATGCTGGCAGCAGAGCTCAACAGCATGATGTGGTCGACTCTTTACTTAGAAATGTCTGGGAAATGTGAGTCACACCGCTGATGAGTTATGGACGGTAAGCCCTGGAGAGTGAGACCGAGTTTCATCAAAGGTTGTCTCCACTCAACCAGCAGCCAGGGAAGGCCGGGTGCAACAATGATGCAAACCAGTCTGCGACCCTTCTTCAGGGCAATGTGACACACGTGCCTTGTATGGCTCACGTGTTGAACCTGGTTGTCCAGCAATTTTTAAAACACTATCCCGGCCTACATGGCCTTCTGCAGAGGACACGGTGTAACGCCTGCCTAGATCGACACACTCAGATGGGCTGTAAAGGATAGGCTAGAGGGAAGCCACTCACCAAGCTGGACCCCCAGAACCCTGAAACCCTTTAACCCCTATACAGGGATTAGGAATTGCACAGGGCCCAAGGTGATTAATACCTGTGGAAGGCTGCAGTTCCAGAGAATAGTAGTCATGCAGGGTCAAAACATTAATTGAGGAACAGGAACAGAATGGGATGGCCAGGACTTAATCAGAAAACAAGCAGAGGTGAAATGCGGATCGGCCAACGAGGTACATAAACAGCAAGCAGGAAAAGTAGTCAGGTACCAAGCACACAAACTCTCAAAACTGAACTGGGGGTAACAGTAACAAGAGGTTCATAGCTTTGTCTGGCAGTGGTCTGCAGACAGGAGGGGCCTAAAAAAGGGTGTGGTGTCTTCCCATTGGTTGTAGCTGAATGATGGTACTTCATCTGTGAGATACCCACCACCTACATTCAGCCTGTGGTTCTGCATCTGTCAAGGTAACGCAGCCCAGTGGGTGACCATAACCTGCGTCCACCTGCGCCGCAGGCATCGACTCCTCTCCCATCATCAGCACTATGCATGAAAGGAACATGTTGTCACCTGGCGAACGGAGTACAAATTGACGGAGCGTACTCCGTTGGTGACTTAACAGCCGTGTGCGGCAATGATGCAAACCTGTCTGCGGCCCTTCGTCAGGGCAATGTGACACACGTGCCTTGTATGGCTCACGTGTTGAATCTGATTCTCCAGCAATTTTTAAAACACCATCCCGGCCTACATGGCCTCGTGCAGCGGGCACGCTCACTATGTGCTCACTTCCATCGTTCGCACACAGCAGCTCAACAACTTTCATCGCTCCAGAAGTCTTTAGGTCTGGTGGTTAAACGCCTGAAATGCGATGTGCCGACACGCAGGAATTGGAATCTGCACATGTTGCAGCGTGTGTGGCAGCACCGCAGAGCCCTGCTGAAATACGGTATGATGTATACCCTGGGATAACTTGATCCAGAGGTGGTGCAGATCACGCTGCTGGAGTGGTGTCAGATCAAGGACCTATGCACCCTGCTACACAGTTTACAAATGTCGACGAAGATGTTTAACACTGGCGATGCCATTCTCAGCGTGACAATTCTGGTCATCTACAAGATGGAGCACACTGTAATTATTATTCGGAGTCAGGTGTTGGTCCAAGAGGAAGGGGAGGAAGTACAGGAGGAGTCATATGCAGAAGGGATAACAAGATCTACGAGGTCCAGATGGTCAGCGGCACCTAGGCAGCAGTCATGGTGGGGGAGAGGGATTAACAAGGGTGCATAGTATCAGCAAAAATTGTTGAGGAAGGTGCAGGAGCCCATGAAGAAATGGAGGACGAACTGGCGATGGGCATGGAAGACTCAGCAGATGAGTGAGAGCTTGCTCACATTTCGGTTGTGCGAGGTTGTGGGGAGAGGGCAGAGGAAGGAGGCACGATTCTCACCTCTCTGCCACCAACACACCAAGGACTTGGTCCTCCTGGATGCACAAGACACATGAGCGCCTTCTTGCTGCACTACCTACAACATGACCCTCGGATTGTACGAATTCGAAGTAATGCTAACTACTGGGTTGCCACACTGTTAGATCCCCGGTACAAGACAAAATTTGGCGAAATAATTCCAGCCATAGAAAGGGACGCACGTATACAGGAGTATCTGCAGAAGGAGGTACGCAATCTTAGATCTGCTTTTCCACTAAACACCAGTGCTGCACAGAGTGAATCTCAACGCTTTGTCATGGATAGGAGGAAATGGTCTTTTACTTGTCCACATCGGAGGGACCGAGGGCTGGCTGCTGTGCTGAGATAGCATTGAGTACGGTGTCCCTGCACAGTTGCACTTTTGGTCATATACCAAATGAGTTGAAAAAGGACAGATGCTGGTGGAAAGGGGAACAGGTGTGTTGGAAAGGGGAAAAAAGTTTTTGTCTGCGGGTTTGGTGGTTAAGCAAAAGTAACATTTGATGAAGAAACACCATCTGTTACGGTGGGACTGGCAGATTTGGATAAGGTGGTATATACTATGTTACCGCTATATACTGAAAATTAATAAGAAAAGAAAGAGAAAGGTATATATCCCCATCAGCAGTCAGTGTCCACCGTGCTCCCAGATGGAAAAGGAGAGGTTGGCAACTGGAAGGTTTGGTGGAGGATACAGAGCTATGTGGCTATGAAACTAATAGTAGCCTGAACAGAGTTAGACGCCATTCGGATCTGGAGACTGGGAGCCCTGTTAGCGTCACAGGGTCCACACGCCCACCCAGCCCAGGAACTCCCTGTTAACAACACAGGGGCCATTCAGTACGCTGACCGTGTGCATTGGGGCACACCTGTGGACAGCAGGCGCATCAGCAGCAGCAGGCCTGTTAATGCCACTGGGCTGCACAAGCAGGACTTGTAGGACAGGAGCTGTTCTTAACCGTTCTGCGTTACCAACTGTGGTGGCGGCCTGCATCGACGCCCTATCCCTGCCTACCTCTGGCCTAAAGCCGCAATGGGTTCAACACATGGAGGTGTGCTCTTTCGGAGCATAATAGAAGACTGCGCACCTCCTTGTTGGCTCCAACCCGTTTTATAACCTGGGTCCGCCCCAAACCAGGGTGGACCACAATGCACCTCCTGGAGACAAAAGCAGAGTGATACGTCATGAGTGGCATAACTAGCGTCCTATTTGGAACCGCAACTTCAATGATGACCTCATGGCTGCCACGACACAAACACCTCACCAGTCATCGTCTGACCATCAATAATGAGGTGACAAGTCATAGGGGTGGGCCTCTGCAAGCCATTTGGGAGTGGCCTGGCCACATCGTCAGGACACCTGATACCCTGTGGTCTATATGGGCCCCCCCACATCAGGGGCAGGGCCAAAGAGTTCATTACCGGACCAAGTCTCTGATGCAGTAAGTACCTGAGCATGCTCAGTAGCATGAAATGCAGTCTCTGAAAAAAGACTATCAGCTTTAGCATGGTGTCTAGGCACAAAACAGGACTTAGACCCGGCACGGAGTGCAAGTACCTGTGCAAAGAGGCTTTTCGCACTAAGTGTGGGAGCATGCAAGGTATCCCGAAATGAAGACAGCCTCAGGAATGGCACAGTCAGGCTGAGCATACTCACTAGGCGAAACACTGTAGTTAGGCTGCGGCAAATCAGCACACGCATGCGCACTAGCTGCCTCTCCACACTTACACGTGGAGGAGAAATTGCTCTTCGGGTGTGGACTTGGAGATGCTGTCTATGAACAGAAGGAAAAGCTAAAGGTGTGTGTTACAGCAGGGAGCCACCGCGGAAACACTTCGTTTAATTGTGAGGGGAGTCATTTTGAAGTTTGGTGAGGAGTACCGTAACGCCAGTGAGCAGCATCCTGTGCCACAGACCAACATTCTTACGGTGCTGTCTATACTGCTTACCGTGAGAGGAGCGTAAAGTCTGTATTTCTGGCAACTGGACATCACAGTACCCGGGTACGGTAGGCTGTGCCCAGACAATAATGCGGGCACGCAACACTTTGTTTTATTAGCAAAACACTTATCTGTTCTGGGTAGGCCGACTATTTATAGACAATAAGACTTGCTGCCTCTGCACTGTCAAATTGTCACGTACACTTTAAATCATAGAGGGACAGCGACACATGTTTGCATTGACTGTTGATTTTCAAGATTTCCATGACTGTGTTGCAGAGCTGTGTGGTTTGCATTCACACTGTTATCATCTGCCTTATCTGTGAGGCTTCATCTAACAAGGGTATTCAGGGTGGGTAATGTGTTTTGTCTATATTTAGGTAGATAACTGGGAAGCTCTTGTGATGCGCCACTGGTAAGTCGTGTTCACACACACACACGCACAAACACACAATTACTGCTACACAGAGGGATTAGCAGGCAGTAGGCAACAGAATAGATTGTATGCATGGTTCTTATTGTTTGTTTTGGTAAAGTTAAACAATCATTTATCAACCCAACTGCCTAGAGTCCTTTTCCTGTTGCCTGGTTTTGCTGCATACTGGGGAGCCCATCCTGTACACGACTTAAAATGAAGCATAAGTCGCAATGTGAATTTCACTGTGCTACAATGCGGCCTAGCGTGCCTGTGCAACCACCGCCTGCCCCATCAAGTGCATCTGCGTGCTCTTCATCCTCTGTGACTGTGGGGACAGCAGTCTCACATGGTTTTTCACACTGAACTTCCACCCCTTTACACGCAACAGGGAGTGTGATTGGCAGGTCATCACTTGTTTTTGGAAGTGGAAACAGAAGGTATTGTTGAGCTGTCAGACATCGAGAAAACCATCATTGGATGCAGGCTACATTATATCCACGCCTGCACCTTCGTCACAGATTGGCTGGACTACCTGCAGTTAATAATTGCATTCCAGAAATGGAAAGGAGTGTAGAATGCACATGTGTTGTACCTTGCTTGGCAGCAAAGGAACACTAACTTAGTATTCCAGACAATTTTAGGATGGCAGAAAAAGAGTCAGCTCTTTGGGCAAATTAAATAGCGTGGCAAAAGTGGACAGGTGGGTACAGTGGCCGTGTTCTGTGGGTACCAGGACAGTAAAGGAAGCCTCACTTTCTATCCCTCCGAATGATCAAATGCAGCAAGGAATTCCCTGAGTTTGCTATAAAATTAGCATAGCAAAATGTGCATGAGGGTGTCATGCAGAGGTGCTGCAAATAGCTTGGCACCAGTGGGGCACTAATGGAGTACAACAGCCAGTTCTTGTATGCCACTAAATGGCAGCTTTTTTTGCTATCATTATAGCTTATTAAAAACAGAGCAGGAGGGTGTCATGCAGAAGTGCTGCACATAGCTTGGCACCAGTGGGGCACTAATGGAAGTCCAACAGCCACTTTTAGGATGCCACTAAGGCTACTTTCACACATCCGGCTTGAGCCCTGCGGCTCAATCCGGCTGTGGAAGCTATGCAACGGATGCGGTGAAAACACCGCATCCTTTGCATAAGTTTTTCCCATGCGGCCCGCACGGTTTTTGCCGCTTGCGGCATGCTACTGAGCATGCGCAGTGGCAAAAACCGCATGCGGCGGCCGGATGCGGTATTTGCCGCATCGCGCCGCATCCGGCCGCCATAGGCATGCATTGAGAGATGCGCCGCATCGGCCGAATGCGGCGCAATGCGGTTTTTTTTGCCGCACGAAAAAACGTGCCAGGCAACGTTCCATCCGGCCGCCGCATCGGCTAAATCTGCCGCATGCGGCAAAAACCGGATGGAACGCAAGGCCATGCGGCACAATGCGGCACTAATTAAAGTCTATGCAGGAAAATCGCAACCGGCAGCAAAAAAAAACGGTTGCGATTTTCCTGCAAAGTGCCGGATTGTGCCGCAGAAGAAAAACCGGAGGTGTGAAAGTACCCTTAGTTCACTCAGTGTTTGGTAGTATAATGGCTTAGTAACAATGAGTTGGAGTGTGCAAAGGGCAGGAGGGTACAGTGGCAGGGTTGTGGGTCTCTGGGTAGAAGAATGGAAGCCTGCCATTCTATCCCTCCTAATGGGGAAATGCAGCGAGGAAATCCCTGACCTTAGCTACACAGACGCTGTCATCTTGTGTAACTGTTAAAATCTGTTTTCATGGCCCTGACTGTCACCTATGGCTCTGACCCTGCCGGTATTAGCTCTTAAAAGGACTGATAGAAAGTGCTATCCCTATTCTGTCCAGCGCTGTGTATGGAGCGTATACAGCAGTATCGGAGATAGGAGCTGCGCCAGTGATGTCTGACACCCAGACGCAGAAGGCAGATAATGGTGTGCTGGAGGAAAATGTCCATTTTTATAATGCATGGAAATGTGACATGGACATCCTACCACACATGCCGTTGCTTCTCTGGCTAAAAGTCCACTTAGCTGTGTGTGTGTCTGGGATTGGCTGACATGCTGGCCCGCCCCACTACACGCGCGCTTAGGGAAGGAAGACAAGGAAAAAAAAAAAAATGGCGATCGCCATTATACAAACAGCAGTGATCTGAAGGCGCTGTTCACGCACACTATACACTGAAATGTCATAATAGTGTGAGTCACAGAGTGACTTACACTATTACAGGGGAAAGCCAGCTAGGAATTAGCTGTTTTTTTTGCTGCTAGAACCGTTCTCGAACGTATCTAGAACTATCGAGCTTTAGCAAAAAAGCTCGAGTTCTAGTTCTATCTAGAACAGCCCCCAAAATCACTCGAGCCGCGAACTGGAGAACCGCGAACCGCGCTCAACTCTAATCATAAGCATGGACAACCCCTTTAAAAGGAATCTGTCAGCAGGTTTTTGCTATGTAACCTGAAACCAGCCTGATGTAAAGAATGAGACACTGATTCTATTGATGTGTAACTTGGTTTACTGGATACAGAAGTTGTGATACAATCAGTTTTCTCTGCTGCAGATCTCAGAATGCTGTGCTGTGTATAACCCCGCCCACACCACTGATTGGCAGCTTTTTGTGTATGCTGTATACTGACAGAAAGCGGCTAATCAGTGGTGGGGGAGTGGTTGGACTTGGAGGCAAAAGACACTTAAGGCCGCGTTACACGCAACGACGTATCTAACGATATATCGCCGGGGTCATGCATTCCGTGACGCACATCCGGCATCGTTAGCGATGTCGTTGCGTGTGACACCAACGAGCGGCCGTTAACTATGGAAAATACTCACCAAATCGTCCATCATTGACGCGTCGTTCATTTTCAAAAAATCGTTGATTGTTGAGGACGCAGGTTGTTTGTGGCACCACAAATCGCTATGTGTGACACCCTGGGAACAACGAACAGCAGCTTACCTACGGCCGCCGGCAATGAGGAAGCAAGGAGGTGGGCGGGATGTTACGGCCGCTCATCTCCGCCCCTCCGCCTCTATTGGGCAGCCGCTTAGTGACACCGCAGTGACGACGCATGAACCGCCCCCTTAGAAAGGAGGCGGTTCGTCGGCCACAGCGACGTCGCAAAGCAGGTAAGTCCGTGTGACGACTCGTAACGATATTGTGCGCCACGGGCAGCGATTTGCCCGTGACGCACAAACAACGGGGGCGGGTACGCTCGCTAGCGATATCACTGCGTGTAAAGCCCCCTTTAGTTGTGTAGTCATGAGCTCCTGCTGATTTTCTTGATACAGCAAAATACAGACTAGTAAGTGATACATCACAACATCTCTGCCATTACATCATGTTGCTCTCACGTTTCATAGCAAAAACCTGCTGACATTTCCTTGAAGATGTTTATATACATCCAAAATCATTGTGAGGCAAACCTACTCAATTTGATTATATAGTGGCAGTCTCACAATGGTAGAAGTTACTACTGAAGATAAGCACAAGAGTTTAGTGGCAATATACGCCCTTTCTAGAAATAAAAAGCTATGGAATCGTAGGCTCTGACCTGAGCCAAGAACACAAAATTATACAGTCTGGAGAGAAAACGTTCATCTGAACAAGCCTGAGACAGCTAGTGTGTAAGAGTGTCCATATACACTACATTAGATGAACTTGACCCAAACTTAAGTCAAAGGACTACCTCAAAAGGAGCAAGATGAAGGCTTTACAATGCCCTTCATAGTCCGCTGATCTGAACATCATTGAAAATTTGTGGCTAGACCTCAAAAGAGCAGAACATGCAAGACGAGCCAGGGATCTCACAGAACTGGAAGACGAGCTAAGAATCCCACAGAACTGGAAGACGAGACAAGAATCCCACAGAACTGGAAGACGAGACAAGAATCTCACAGAACTGGAAGACGAGCCAGGAATCTCACAGAACTGGAAGACGAGCCAGGAATCTCACAGAACTGGAAGACGAGCCAGGAATCTCACAGAACTGGAAGACGAGCCAGGAATCTTACAGAACTGGAAGACGAGCCAGGAATCTTACAGAACTGGAAGACGAGCCAGGAATCTTACAGAACTGGAAGACGAGCCAGGAATCTTACAGAACTGGAAGACGAGCCAGGAATCTTACAGAACTGGAAGACGAGCCAGGAATCTTACAGAACTGGAAGACGAGCCAGGAATCTTACAGAACTGGAAGACGAGCCAGGAATCTTACAGAACTGGAAGACGAGCCAGGAATCTTACAGAACTGGAAGACGAGCCAGGAATCTTACAGAACTGGAATACGAGCTAAGAATCTCACAGAACTGGAAGACGAGACAAGAATTCCACAGAACTGGAAGACGAGACAAGAATCTCACAGAACTGGAAGACGAGCCAGGAATCTTACAGAACTGGAAGACGAGCCAGGAATCTCACAGAACTGGAAGACGAGCCAGGAATCTTACAGAACTGGAAGACGAGCCAGGAATCTTACAGAACTGGAAGACGAGCCAGGAATCTTACAGAACTGGAAGACGAGCCAGGAATCTTACAGAACTGGAAGACGAGCCAGGAATCTTACAGAACTGGAAGACGAGCCAGGAATCTTACAGAACTGGAAGACGAGCCAGGAATCTTACAGAACTGGAAGACGAGCCAGGAATCTTACAGAACTGGAAGACGAGCCAGGAATCTTACAGAACTCGAAGACGAGCCAGGAATCTTACAGAACTGGAAGACGAGCCAGGAATCTTACAGAACTGGAAGATGAGCCAGGAATCTCACAGAATTGGAAGACAAGCTAGGAATCTTACAGAATTAGAAGACAAGCCAGGAATCTCACAGATTTAAAAGAGAACCCAGAAAGCTTACAGAACTGAAAGAAGACCCGGGAATTTCAGAGAACTGGAAGACGACTCAGGAATCTCAGAGAACTGGAAGACGAGCCAGGAATCTCACAGAACTGAAAGAAGACCTTGGAATTTCAAAGAACTGGAAGACGAGCTAGGAATCTCACAGAACTGGAAGACTTTTTCCAAGGAAAAATGGATGAAAATCCCTCAAACAAAAACAGACAGGCTCTTTACAGAAAGCATTTACAAGCTGTGATACTTGCCAAAGGGGGTGCTCCTATGTATTAACCATGCAGAGTGCACAAACTTTTGCATTGGCCCATTTTCCTTTTTTGTTGATTTAAAAAACGTAAAAGATAGAAATCAATTTTTTTGCTTAAAATACAAAAGAAATGCGTCATCTATAATGTTATGCCTTATAGAGATCATTTCATCTTTATCTTGCTTAACTGTTTACAATAACAGAAATGTTGACCAGGGGTGCCCAAACGTTTGCATGCCACTGTAAGTCAGAACAGTATTCTGAAAATTAGACAGTTGCACACTGCAGTGCTAAGATATATGGAACAATGAGTATGGGAATATAGACATGCATTACTGCTATGAATAAACATGGAAAAATTGAGATACTTAGCACACAAAAATGGCCAGTTTTATGTGAGCCCAACAGCCAACGGCAAGGTGACCTCATTTCTGTTGGGTTCCTATCACACTAATGCCTCAATTTGAGAAATCCAGCGCAATCCCGTAATATTCTTTAAAAACTCATGCTTTATTTAGTTATGTCCATAACATACAAAGGTGGGCCATGCAACTGATATACGTGCCAGGGTCAGAGCGACGCGTATCAACAAAGTGTCTTAGTCTAGTGGCTACCTCTGCCTTCCGTGCGCTTCCATAGGACTAAATTGGGACTCCTGTGATCGGTGAGCTGAAAGTTTCTTTTTGTTTAATAGTCAACAGAAGGAACTGCTGCACCAACCTCCTCACTTTTGTAGGTGTATACCGCTGCTTCAGAATAGGGACAGGAAACCGCCACAAAACTGGTTGTGGGGTGCTCGTCCTAGCAGTTTGCAGTCCGTAAGTTGAATCTATAGAAGAGAAAGGACGGCACTCACCAGGATCCAGTGAAATCTTATTTTAAAGGTGCATTAAAAGCGGCAGGAGTAGAGCTCTCAGCAGGCCCCCTGACGGACGACGTCTGTTTCGCGTATGGGTACGTGAAACGGCCGTCGTCCGTGAGGGGCCCGCTGAGAGCTATACATCCTTCCGCTTTTAATGCACCTTTAAAATAAAAGATTTCACTGGATCCTGGTGAGTGCCGGATTTTTCTTTTTGTTTAATGCCTCTGTTTGGGTTGAAAAAAACTACAATTTATGGGTGGACAGGAACCTGCAAATGGAGAATTAAACTCGCCTAAGGCAGAAGAGCGGGAGTGCTCAATCAGAAGGCATAGGGACCGAACAAAAATGAGGTCACCTTGTTGTTGGCTGTTGGGCTCACATAAAATCTGGCCATTTTTGTGTGCTAAGTATCACAATTTTTACATGTTTTTTTTCAGAACAGTAATGCATGTCTATACTGCCATATTTATTGTTTCATATGTTTTAGGACTACAGCGTGCAATGGTCTCCTTTTTGTTACTATGTTTCATATTCAGTTTGCACCTGTTCACATTAGGAAGATAGGATGTGCCGTCAGTCTTCTTTACACGCTGTGACATTGCTAGCGATCTTGTTAGCGATGTCGCAGCATGTAAAGCACCCTTTAGCACAGTATTCTGGTCGTCTATGGGAGTGCATTGATTGGATACTTCATTCACATATAACTGAAAAAAACCCTTTAACACAGGTAATCCTGCGCGCACACTGACATTAATGCTGTGCACTAAAGATGATCTGTAACACAACAATCTGTTAAAATAATCCAAGCATGACAAGGAATGGCACCAGAGTGATTTCTTGACGGTAATAAATTCCACATTACACTCCATTAGTTGCTTTGGTAATTGAATACGTATTAATTTAGTGGAGGCTGAAAGGGAACCATTTAATTGATTTCATAGAGGGTATTGTAGTCATTAAGTAAAGTTTCATTTGTTGGGGGAAGTCAGGAATCACTCGGAGAGCCAGAACAAATACTGCAGCCCTCAGCACCGGGCGAAGTGCGGCGAGCGCTCAGGAAATGACATCAGCACTAAATGAAGCTGATTACATTCGTGCCGGAGATGTAATTAGTGCTCAATTACGTAGTTAATTATTCTATTTGCTAATTGACTGCCACAATAAATCAGCACTAAATGAAGCTGATTACATTCGTGCCGGAGATGTAATTAGTGCTCAATTACGTAGTTAATTATTCTATTTGCTAATTGACTGCCACAATAAAAATAATACTTGGTCAATTAATTGAGGCATTTCACAAGTTTAAAATCTCGCTTTGTGTTGATCTAGCTGCTATAAAAAAAAAAAAAATCCAGATTTTTTTTTTTGATTAGGGAATATTTACACTGCTATTAAAACATTGTATTGTTTTATTTTCTTTTGCAAAAAAAATGGCCACATAAAAGGGACTATAAATTTAGCCTTTAAGGTTTGGACTCATATTGATAAATAGGTAAAATTACAAAGTGTTTGTTAAACCGAGCAACTTGCAATTTATCTCTTAAGAACCCTCTCTGTTCTCATACAACAAAGCGATCATCATTAGTGATGAGAGAGCACTACCATGTTTAGGTGTTCGTAATGCTCGTATGGGCGCAACTCGAGTACCGAGTACAAGTGAAGAGTCCCCAGAAAAATGGTACAGTCACCCATTGACTTCCATTATACTCGGGCACTAGAGTTGTGCCCATCCGAGCATCCAACTTCTAGTTACGAGTACTGAGCCCCTGAGCATGGTAGTGCCCGCTCATCACTAGTTACGAGTACTGAGCTCCCGAGCATGGTAGTGCCCGCTCATCACTAGTTACGAGTACTGAGCACCCGAGCATGATAGTGCCCGCTCATCACTAGTTACGAGTATTGAGCACCCGAGCATGGTAGTGCCCGCTCATCACTAGTTACGAGTACTGAGCACCTGAGCATGGTAGTGCCCGCTCATCACTAGTGACGAGTACTGAGCCTCTGAGCATGGTAGTGCCCGCTCATCACTAGTTACGAGTACTGAGCCTCTGAGCATGATAGTGCCCGCTCATCACTAGTTATGAGTACTGAGCACCCGAGCATGATAGTGCCCGCTCATCACTAGTTATGAGTACTGAGCACCCGAGCATGGTAGTGCCCGCTCATCACTAGTTATGAGTACTGAGCACCCGAGCATGGTAGTGTCCACTCATCACTAGTTACGAGTCCAGAGCACCTGAGCATGGTAGTGCCCGCTCATCAGTAGTTACGAGTACTGAGCCTCTGAGCATGGTAGTGCCCGCTCATCACTAGTTATGAGTACTGAGCACCCGAGCATGATAGTGCCCGCTCATCACTAGTTACGAGTATTGAGCACCCGAGCATGGTAGTGCCCGCTCATCACTAGTTACGAGTACTGAGCACCTGAGCATGGTAGTGCCCGCTCATCACTAGTGACGAGTACTGAGCCTCTGAGCATGGTAGTGCCCGCTCATCACTAGTTACGAGTACTGAGCCTCTGAGCATGATAGTGCCCGCTCATCACTAGTTATGAGTACTGAGCACCCGAGCATGGTAGTGCCCGCTCATCACTAGTTATGAGTACTGAGCACCCGAGCATGGTAGTGTCCACTCATCACTAGTTACGAGTCCAGAGCACCTGAGCATGGTAGTGCTCGTTCATCACTAGTTACGAGTACCGAGCACCTGAGCATGGTAGTGCCCGCTCATCACTAGTTACGAGAACCAAGCATCCGAGCATGGTAGTGCCCGCTCATGACTAGTTACAAGCACTTGAGCATGGTAGTTATCACTAGTTACGAGTACCGAGCACCTAAGCATGGTAGTGCTCGCTCATCACTAGTTACGAGTCCAGAGCACCTGAGCATGGTAGTGCCCGCTCATCACTAGTTATAAGTACTGAGCACCCGAGCATGGTAGTGCCCGCTCATGACTAGTTACAAGCACTTGAGCATGGTAGTTATCACTAGTTACGAGTACCGAGCACCTAAGCATGGTAGTGCTCGCTCATCACTAATTAGCAGTACCAAGCACCAAAACATGGTAGTGCTCGCTCATCACCAGTTACGAGTACCCAGCACCTGAGCATGGTAGTGCTTGCTCATTATTGCTAATAACCTCATACCTGCACTGGGCTGAAGGATACCCATTGCCGATGATATACTGATTACATCCTCATAGGACATAATGCAGAAATCAACATGCCTTCTTCCAAAAACAGTGGCACCCCTATCTATTGGGTGTGTGTAATTTTGCGGGTCATCTTCAATAAGCCCAAGTTGCCGCAAAACGCCCAAAGCACACAAGGGTGTTGGACACGTGTGTGACAAGGTCAACCATGTTTTCTATTACTGTATAACTCATTTAGATTTACATCCTGCTCACAACCTACAGACCTATAGCTTCTGCTGGATGTTTTAGGGCTATATTTTCATATATGATGCAGAGGAAAGAAATCAATTAACAGTAACGCCATTGCTATGCTACATGTTTATTTTTGCAAGTTGTCTCTTGAGCCGCTCAGAGCTACACTGTCTCCTAACTTTCTGGTAAGGCGAGCTCTACTTCTTGAGTGACAGCCCTAGTAAATAGCAGAACTGTGGAATTAGAAGACCTGTGAACACAAGTTCTGCTGTAACAGTCAGCTAGCAGTGGTTTGTTTGAGAGAGAGAGAGAGAGAAAGAGAGAGAAGGAGAGAGAGAGAGAGAGAGAAAGAGAAAGAGAGAAAGAGAGAAAGAGAAAAAAAAAGAGAGAAAGAGAAAGTGAGAAAGAGAAAGAGAGAAAGAGAAAGAGAGAAAGTGAGAAAGAGAAAAAAGAGAGAAAGAGAAAGAGAGAAAGAGAGAGAGAGAAAGAGAAAGAGAGAAAGAGAAAAAAAGAGAGAAAGAGAAAGAGAGAAAGAGAAAGAGAGAAAGTGAGAAAGAGAAAGAGAAAGAGAAAGAGAGAAGAGAAAGAGAAAGAGAAAGAAAAAGAGAAAGAAAAAGAGAGAAAGAGAGAAAGAGAAAAAGAGAGAAAGAGAAAAAGAGAAAGAGAAAGAGAAAGAGAAAGAAAAAGAGAGAGAAAGAAAGAGAAAGAGAAAAAGAGAGAAAGAGAGAAAAAGAGAGAAAGAGAGAGAAAGAGAAAGAGAAAGAGAGAAAGAGAGAAAGAGAGAAAGAGAGAAAGAGAGAAAGAGAGAAAGAGAGAAAGAGAGAAAGAGAGAAAGAGAGAAAGAGAGAAAGTGAAAGAGAGAAAGAGAAAAAGAGAAAAAGAGAGAAAGAGAAAGAAAGAGTGAAAGAGAAAGAGAGAAAGAAAAAGAGAAATAAATAGAGAGAGAGAGAAAGAGAGAGAGAAAGAGAAATAAATAAAGAGAAAGAGAGAAAAAGAGAGAGAAAAAGAGAAAAAGAGAGAAAAAAAACAAAAACAAAAAAAAAACCGATCCGGATTGTGCACCCGGAATCCCCCGTCCGGGTCTGACTTGGATCTGCCGCTCAAACCGTGCGGATCCGGATTTTGCCGATCTGGGTCCGCTCAACACTAGTTAAGAGTTAACTCCTCTCCTGCAATGTAATTTATGTGCACTGTCCAGCAGGGTATGAAGGCCAAGCTCCATGAAAACAAGCTGCACACTATAAAAGCTGTCATTGCAGGAGATTGATAGCAAATAGAAGCAAGTCATTTGCAAACTTGCTTATTTTCATGCTAACAAATTAAAGCATTTAAGAATTTTAAAATACGCCTTTAAGAGACAACTTAGTTGAAGTTATTTTAGGAATTTTCTAACAACATACTATTGATGTGCTTTGTCTAAACTATATCCATCGTCATGCGCAGTGGAACAAAGTGCAATACAACAGCTGTCCATGGTGCTGAAGTGGACAGAAAAGAACACTCCAGACAACTGGGTTATCTCCATGAATTATTTTATTACCAAAGATACTAAAAAAAAATTGTTAACAGCTGTTTTAAATCAACTAAGTTTTAATTGCATGAAAAATACTTTATTTGCAATTTTTAGCTTTCGCGCCCTTTAATGGTGCTGCTGCACTTAACAGACTCCGCTTCCTCCCTCTGGCACTGTCAAGCCTCAGATTTGTATGGCGGCCTCCTGTGCTGTGGCCCGTTTTCCTCTCCACTGGACCAGAGTCAGGTTCGGTCACTGTCCAGGTTCTGAACAATTTTTCTCTGGGTTTAAACATTTTGTATTCATTGTATTTCTGTCAAGAAGTGTTTTCTATGATGCCCTATCACCTAACGCGTGTAACTACTTAACGCCTCATCTGGCTTGCATTCCCCGCTGGTGATATTTCTGAAGTAGACCTGCCTGGAGCTACAGACTTTATGTACAGTATTTGTACTGCTAGACTTTTACTTTTGGTTTCCTTATTTTACTGTGCACCTTCCCAACAGGCTACCACAGGAGGCAGTGAGGGCAGTCAGAGTGGAAAAGGTGGCCATGGGAGGTAGTGAGGGCAGTAAGAGTGGAACAGGCGGCCATGGGAGGTAGTGAGGGCAGTAAGAGTGGAACAGGCGGCCATGGGAGGTAGTGAGGGCAGTCAAAGTGGAACAGGCGGCCATGGGAGGTAGTGAGGGCAGTAAGAGTGGAACAGGCGGCCATGGGAGGTAGTGACGGCAGTCAGAGTGGAACAAGCGGTCATGGGAGGTAGTGACGGCAGTAAGAGTGGAACAAGCGGTCATTGGAGGTAGTGAGGGCAGTCAGAGTGGAACAGGCGGCCATGGGAGGTAGCGAACTCTTCATCAAGGAAATCTTAAAACGGAAGTTGGATAAACATATAGATGAGATGATTTAGGAAAACCTGCACTCGCAGTACGTTGGACCCAATGGCCCTTGAGGTCCCTTTTAACTATCATTTGTGAGACTGTGACCGGGGTTATCTATGACGGCCGGTATGTCTCGCCCCGGTTGTGCTCACTCCATGATAGAAAGTAAATCCACTATAGGGTTAATGCTGTTTCCCTACAGGCTGAAGGAAGGGTTAAATAGAATCAGGAACAAGGGCAGGTGTGCCGGGTGTGGGGGAAGTGACCAGAACTTCCTGAGCCCTCTGCTGGAGAGGCACATGTATTTTGTTATGGACTTTTTGTTTGGACATTAAAACCGTGTGCTGTGAACCTTGATGCCTGGATCCCGTGTCTTCTGCTGCGCAGCCGACAGTGCTACCTCACATATGGTGGAGAATCGGCGGGCATGACAGCCGGTGAGGTGTAGCATCCATCCCTGGTGACCCAGCTGCGCATGTCCTGGATTCGAGCGGCTATACTACAGCCCAAACCCGGCGACGCCATGGAGGACATACTAAAGCATTTGGCTCAGGCTAATGCACAGCAGCAACAGGCTAATGCACAGCAGCAACAGGCTAATGCACAGCAGCAACAGACCAATGCACACCTGCTCCAATCCTTGCAAGTGCAGGAAAAAAAATTCCAAGAACAGATGGATCAGGCCAATGCACGTCAGCAGCAAGCCTTGCAATTGCAGGAAAAAAGGCACCAAGAACAGATGGTTCTCCTGGCCAAGTCGATCCGTGCCGGACCGGCAGCAACAACCCCGGGACCGGGTGACGACGGCAGCGTCCGGAAAGCGGTGAGACAAGCGTTGCAAAAGATGACCCCGGGTGATGATGTGGAAGCGTTCCTGGCGGTGTTTGAGCGGGTGGCCGAGCGGGAAAAGCTGCCGACCCCGCAGTGGGCTGAGGTATTGTCGCCCTATCTGACGGGGGAACCCCAAAAAGCGTACCTGGACCTCTGTGCCGAGGACGCCATTGACTATGTGACCCTGAAAGCCGAAATACTGGCTCGGTTGGGGGTGAATACCTATGTACGGGCTCAGCGGGTAAATCAGTGGTTCTATGAGGAAGCCAAACCCGTACGCTCCCAGGCCTATGACTTGTTGCATCTTGTAAAAAAGTGGTTGCAGCCTGACACTCTGAGCCCGGCGCAAATGGTGGAAAGGGTAGTAGTGGATCGTTTTGTGCGCACTTTACCCGTCACCGTTCAACGGTGGGTCGGACAGGGTGACCCGAGTACCCTGGACCAATTAGTGTCCCTGGTAGAGCGGCATGTGGCTACGCAGGACTTGATACGGGACACTGAGACTTTGCGTACCGCCCGTCGGTCCGGCCCCTCCAAGCCTAGGGCCAAGGACCCACCGCTGACAACGGTACAGGAGTCCCCTACCGTCCCGTCTGAGGCCGCGGCCGCCATTCCTGAGGTCCGGAAGGTTCTGTACCCTAAACGACAACCCGTCAAGGGGGTTTCCGTCCCCATTAGATGTTGGCGGTGCCAGCGGGTGGGACATATGGAAGCCCAGTGTCCACTCACCACGGAGCCCATGGATTGTGGGGTTACCCGGCGGGGTTCAATGTATGCTCAGGTGGTGTGTACCGCTGACCTGGTCTCCCCAGAGACGGAGCCCCACTTGTGCCAAATACAGGTGAATGGATGTCCGGTTACAGGATTGTTGGATTCCGGAAGCTTAGTGACCCTTGTGCGATCCACCTTGAGAGCTAAAGTAAAGGCCACAGGACGCACCGTGGGGGTGGTTTGCATACATGGGGACCGCCGCGACTATCCCACGGGGATTGTCACCATCACAGCACCTTGCGGTCAGGTGCAACATGAGGTGGGACTTCTTAACACTCTTCCTTATGACGTGATCCTAGGAAGGGATCTGCCCTATTTTTGGACTTTATGGAGGGGACCCCCTAAGTCCCCTCAGATATTGGTCGGTCCGGGACCTGAGCCCTACAATCCTGAATCCGGGACACCTGCCGTAGGGGTCACCATGATAGGGACAGAGTGTGAACCCGATAGGTCGCCCCTAGAGGTATTGGCAGGAGAGGCTGAGACGGTCGAGCCCATCCCGGAGTTGGAGGCGTCCCCGGATACGTTTGGGACAGCCCAACTCCAGGACCCTACGTTAATACATGCCCGGAGTCGGGTGACAGTAGTTGACGGGGTGGCACAGCTGCCCGGTGCCCAGGTAAGGTACCCCCATTTCGCTCTTAAGCAGGATTTACTCTACCGGGTAGATGAAATACGGGGCGTAGGGGTAGAACAGTTGGTGGTGCCCCAGCCGCATCGCCGGCGGGTCCTCGACTTGGCTCATAAACACCTGATGAGTGGCCACCTAGGGGTCAAGAAAACGCAGGAGCGAATATTGCAAAGGTTCTATTGGCCCGGGGTCTTTGGGGAGGTAAAACGGTTCTGCAAAACCTGCCCGGAGTGTCAGCTTACTGCACCCCTGACCCATTTTCGCAGTCCGTTGGTACCGTTACCCATTATAGAAGTCCCTTTTGAACGGATAGGGATGGATCTGGTGGGGCCCCTCGTAAAGTCCGCTCGAGGGCACCAACACATCCTAGTGATCGTTGACTATGCCACCCGGTATCCCGAGGCGATACCTCTCAGACATACTGCAGCAAAGCTTATAGCTCGGGAGTTGTTTGCTGTGTTCTGCCGGGTGGGATTGCCCAAGGAGATCCTTACGGATCAGGGGACCCCATTCATGTCTAAAGTGACCAAAGAGCTATGCCGGCTACTCCAGATCAAGCAGTTGCGTACGTCTGTGTATCATCCTCAAACGGACGGTTTAGTCGAGCGTTTCAATAAAACCCTGAAAACCATGCTAAGAAGGGTGATTTCAAAAGACGGGAAAGACTGGGATATGATGCTTCCCTATCTGATGTTTGCCATACGAGAGGTGCCACAGGCATCCACGGGGTTTTCGCCTTTTGAATTGTTATACGGGCGACATCCCCGGGGATTGTTGGACCTGGCAAAGGAAACATGGGAACAAGAGCCCACCCCCCATAAAAGTGTGATTGAACACATTTTGGGTATGCAGAACCGCATAAGCGCGGTCATGCCAATTGTGAAGGAGCATTTACAGGAGGCTCAGGCCGCGCAAAGCGGCCGCTACAATAGACAAGCCACCGTGCGGACCTTTAAACCCGGGGATCGGGTGTTGGTATTGATCCCCACGGCGGAGAGTAAATTCCTGGCTCAGTGGCAAGGCCCCTACGAGATAAAGGAAAGAGTAGGGGTGGTTAACTATAAAGTATTGCAGCCCGGTAGGCGGAAACCTGAACAAATATACCATGTCAACCTATTAAAACCTTGGCAGGAACGGGAAAGCCTGATGGCTGTTTTTTCCCCACCTCCCTCCTCTTCGGGTCGTTCACATCCGGCTCCAGCGACCTCCGGAGAGGACGAACCGGAAGTAAGGATTGGAGAAGCCCTCACCAAGCAACAGAGGCGAGAGGCCAGACGGTTGGTTCAGCAGAACCCCGATGTCTTCTCCGAGCTGCCCGGTAGGACCAGTCTGATACGACATGATATTGTCACCGAGCCCCACCTGAAGGTACGCCTGAAGTCATACCGGGTACCGGAGGCTCGACGACAAGCCATATCGGAGGAAGTAAAGACAATGTTACGCCTGGGGGTCATCGAAAAATCCCGGAGTGAATGGGCTAGTCCGATTGTCCTAATACCAAAACCCGATGGCTCCTTAAGGTTCTGCAATGACTTTAGGAGATTGAACGAAATATCCAAGTTCGATCTCTACCCCATGCCCCGGGTGGATGAGCTGATTGATAGGCTGGGACAGGCGCGATATTTTACCACGCTCGACCTGACCAAAGGGTACTGGCAGGTGCCACTAACGGAGTCCGCCAAGGAGAAAACCGCTTTTGTTACGCCTGAGGGTCTCTTCCACTATGTTGTCTTGCCTTTTGGGTTACATGGCGCTCCGGCCACGTTCCAGAGGTTGATGGACTTAGTGCTGGAACCCCACCAGGCGTATGCATCAGCGTACCTGGATGACATCATTATTTACAGCTCCGATTGGCAGACCCACTTGGAACAGGTACAAGCGGTGGTGGACGCGCTTCGAACAGCCGGATTGACAGCCAATCCCAAGAAATGTGCATTGGGACTCACGGAAGCCCGCTACTTGGGCTACGTGATAGGCCAAGGAGTGATTAAGCCCCAAATTAACAAGGTTGAGGCGATCCAGAAGTGGCCTAGACCCCTGACCACGAAGCAGGTTAGGGCCTTCCTGGGTATCGTGGGGTACTACAGGAGGTTTGTAAAGGATTTTGCGGGACTATCAGCCCCCTTGACGGACCTTCTCAAAGGCAAGAAGTCCGTCATGGTGCGCTGGACTCCGCAGGCCGAGGACTCCTTCCGGGCCCTGAAGGAGGTCCTGTGCGGACAGCCCGTTCTGGTCAACCCTGATTTCCGGAAGGAGTTCATAGTACAGACTGACGCCTCGGAGATCGGCCTGGGGGCAGTGCTGTCTCAGGTGGTTCAGGGGGAGGAACACCCCGTCACCTTCTTAAGTAGGAAGCTCACCCCTCCCGAGCGGAATTATAGCGTAGTGGAGAAGGAGTGCCTGGCGATCAAGTGGGCCTTGGAGTCCCTACGCTATTACCTGCTGGGACGGCAGTTTCGCTTGGTGACGGATCACTCTCCACTGGTCTGGATGAGGTCCGCCAAGGAACGGAATGCCCGGGTTACCCGGTGGTTCCTTTCTCTGCAAAACTTCCGGTTTACGGTTGAACACCGGGCCGGTAGGTTGCAGGGCAACGCCGATGCCTTGTCCCGCGGCCCGTGTTTGATGGCGGGAGTTCAACCCCGCACGCTTGAACTGAGGGGGGGGGGGGTATGTGAGACTGTGACCGGGGTTATCTATGACGGCCGGTATGTCTCGCCCCGGTTGTGCTCACTCCATGATAGAAAGTAAATCCACTATAGGGTTAATGCTGTTTCCCTACAGGCTGAAGGAAGGGTTAAATAGAATCAGGAACAAGGGCAGGTGTGCCGGGTGTGGGGGAAGTGACCAGAACTTCCTGAGCCCTCTGCTGGAGAGGCACATGTATTTTGTTATGGACTTTTTGTTTGGACATTAAAACCGTGTGCTGTGAACCTTGATGCCTGGATCCCGTGTCTTCTGCTGCGCAGCCGACAGTGCTACCTCACACATTCTATGAGTCCATGGAGACAAAACTAGAATTACACAAGCTCAATGAAAGCCAAAAAGGATACTCTTGTGGCCACTGATCGATGACCAAAGCTTTCGAGTACCCCGAAGACTTTTCCAGGTACACATGCTATAAGTAGATTATACCTATCACATATGAATGGTATAATCATTTCTACTGATCTTTCTAAATCTAAGACTACAATAATGACAAAGGGGAATCCTCTACATCTGGCGGATGCAGATTCTTTACAGTAGGAGCAGTGAGATTACACATTGCAATGGTCGATTCAAATTAGGAAGTGAGCGCCTTTCTTGAGTATCGTATTTGAAGGGAAACAATTATTCCCCCAATATGGAGCAATTAGCATCTGACTCCTGGGGTTTTTGCCTCCTTCTGGATCAACACGTTATGTTATTGGACTTGTGTCTTCTTTCAATCTTGAAACTAAGAAAGAAACGTGTTCTGATTAGAGTCTGAAATCAGAAGAAAGCGTTTCTATCTAGTTTATGTGTTTAATCCACACACATGAACCGTGTAGAGGGGAAAAAACCATCACATCTCTAAGCACTGCTATAAATGTTGCAGATCATTAAAGTAAGTGTTCGAAAAACCAACTAAATTGCAGTCTTGGGTCTTAGCATAAAGTGTTCTGTCCCAATTCCCCAGTAAACATAGCAATTACAGGACGGCTGCCTGAGTCCACATCAGCTCAAGTCGAGAGCGAGGAGACTGGGTTACAAGTCATAACTGTGATACCGTTGTAATGATGCGTTATTAACCCATCGCCTCTGACGGGCAAACTTTTTTCTTTTTTTCTACTTTTTTTTTTTTCTACTTTTTATAAATGGAAACATGGGACATTTTGTGTTGGGAGAAAACATTCTCTCATTATAAAAGTCTGTATCCGGCTGGAGAGAGGAGTTTGGCCCAGATGAACAGAAAAAGAATGACCATTTTTTTTTAACTTGCGTGCATGATGTCATGACTTAACCGTTAATTCTTTTGTCTGTTTAGGATGGCATAAATGAAATATGGATGTCAGATAAAAAAAAAAGACAACTAAGGCACAAATAAGGAGTCGACAAACGGCATCCAGTTGCCATTAACAATAAGGATCCAAGATGTTGTATATGAAGAGAACACAAAAGTCTGCCAACCACAGCATTTATGGCCTATGGAACTGGCTGAAGATGGCAGGAATTGTCACACACCACATAAAATGGACGAAAGCTCCATTCAGGGCCTATGTAACTGGCCAAGTACTGCAGGAATCATCAGCTGCCACATTAAATGGACCAAAACTCCATTCATGGCCCATGGAACTGGAAGAAGACTGTGGGAATCGCCAGCCACCACATAAAATGGACCAAAGCTTTACTCATGGCCTATAGAACTGACCGGAGATTACGGGAATCGCCAGCCACCACATAAAATGGACCACAGCTTCATTCATGGCCCATAGAACTGGCCGAAGACTGTGGGAATCGCCAGCCACTACATAAAATGGACCAAAGCTCCATTCATGGCCTATGGAACTGGCCAAGGACAGCGGGAAAAGTCAGCCGCAACATAAAATAGACCAAAGCTCCATTCATGGCCTATGGAACTGGCCAAGGACTGCGGGAATCGTCAGCCACCACATAAAATGGACCAAATCTCCATTCAGGTGGAAGACCGCAGAGATCCATCCTTG
This sequence comes from Anomaloglossus baeobatrachus, assembly GCF_048569485.1. Classification (NCBI taxonomy): domain Eukaryota; kingdom Metazoa; phylum Chordata; class Amphibia; order Anura; family Aromobatidae; genus Anomaloglossus; species Anomaloglossus baeobatrachus. Next base: position 265,367,967 of record NC_134359.1, read on the forward strand.
GGACCACTGGGCAGCGCTTAGACCTTCAAGTTGTCATCTGTAGAGATGAGCGGACCCATGGAATTTCGAGTTCTGCGGGCTCAGCCGGACTTTAGATTAAGTTCCGTTTCAGATCCAAACTTGACCTGAACCTTATTTAAAGTCATAGATTGGCAGTTCGCCTTTCCGCCCCCAAACAGCCAGGCATAAACAGATCACTTCCTGGGGCGGGGTTTTTCTTTTGTTGGAACACCCTACATTCTATCAAGCGGATTTTACCCCCCGCGAGATCCATTCAAACACTACAAGCGGCTCACACTAGGCCAAGCACAGAGCATACATGAGAACAGCAATGGCGAGGGGGGGTCTTTGACCTTTCCCTGTGCCTGCGCTTTACAGCAATTTCAGGGCAGATCAATGTGCGCATGCGCAGGAGCCCAATGGAGGCCTCTCTGTGGATGACATAGGACGCGAAATACACATGGGCCTGGGCAAGAGGACAGCGATCGCATGAGATGGAAGAGGTACTGGACTCGAGAGGAGTGACACTCATCGGACTGGACCTCCCCCTAGGCGACTATTATAAAGGTGTTTTTTTTACATTATACAGAGTGTCCTAGGCTCTTATATACAATATTCTGGAATGCTGTATATAAGAGCCTCCTGGTGGTGGCCGCAGCTCATAAACGAAAAACCTGTGACAGGTTCTCTCACCTTTAGTAATCAACTTGGTGCTACTCCTTCAAGAGAAAATAGTGATCCCCTACAATATATAGTGCCACTCTCCGTACTAACTGACTAAGGGTGGGTTCCAAGTGGCGTAAACCCCCACTTTATGAGTTTTTTCTGTTACGTTTGATAGCAAAAGCAAAAATGTGTTTTCATGAAAACTCATGTCCATTGCGCGATTAAAGGGCACTATAGAACTGTAAGATAAAGGGAAAATATCATCCATGTGAAAATCCAGAGCATGGAGACCAGGTCTGCCGCAGGGAAAAAGTAATGGAAAAAGAAGAATGTATTCCAGTGTCAAGGATCTTCAGGATAAAAATACTATTTATTAGCATATAAAAAGTCATGTTCCCTGTACGGGAAAATTCTAGCACCCAACGCGTTTCGGACGAGTGTCCATAATCAGTGCATATGGTATGCAAGGATTAAGATGCCCGTCTGAAACGCGTTTGGGTCTATATTTTCCCAGACCGGGGTTGTAATTTTTATATTCGTTTATCCTGAAGATCCTTAACAATGGAATCCATTGTTCTTTTTTTTCATTACCATGGAAGTGTAGTGTGTTTTGTACATTCTAAGCTTCTTTGAAGATTATGAAGAAAAAAAGGGTTAAAAAACACAACTGCGATGAGTCCCTGCACTAAAATGAGTTGTGTTAAGTCAGCATAAAATGCATAAAAAAGGGAAAAATGCATCAAAAATTGTCAACATAAATGCTTTGACCTGGGCAAATTGCTATAGCATATTTTCTTGTGGAAACCTATAGAAAAAGAAAAAAAAGCAAGATTTTCGCACACGGGGACATCTGGTAAAGTTTAAGCCTACGTAGTTTAAGGGTCCGATTGCCACGCTAGGTATGGGGAAGAACCAAGCGGACAGTGAAAGGGAAGGGAAACCTTGTGTCTTTTGAAGGGGGAAGATGGTGACCCCTAACCAAACCTACTGCTGGTCCTTGGGGTCTCTCACCGCCCTAGATAGGTTCCGTACCTATGCGGCGAGCCGGACACCTGACCATGGCTGACCCTGGAATAGGCCCTAGGTAGGGAACAGATGGAATGAGCACTTAGTCAACCCCTCTAAGCTCTAAAGAACACACAGGGAATAACACACAAGGGAAAGTAATGAAATAAGTTCTCTCTAAATGACACCCGGTGAGAAACTGCGACAACAACAACGTTTCAGAAGATGAATACTAGCCGATTAGTGTTTAGGGATGAAGAAGATGGCGACCCCTGACCAAACCTACCACTGGTCCCTGGGCTCCTTTACCACCCTAGAAACGACTCGCACCTATGTGCCGAGCAGGATACCTGACCCTAAGTATCCCTTGTTCTGGGCCCTAAATAGGGAACGGGTGGGATGAGCTCTTCATCAACCCCACTACACACTAGAGAAGACACAAGGAGGACACACGGGGTAAAAGGGCATGAACTACTTATCTACAGATGACCCAGGTAGAAGTTTAGCAAAGTATCAGCAACGATACCGGAGATGAATACAAGCCAACTGCTTGCAACCAAGGCTTGAATGAACTGAATATCCCCAGCACCAGTCCAAGCAAGGAAGGGGTATTTAAGCACATTGATAATACTGATAATCAGCAGCTGTATGGAAGGAGAGCTCCGCTAGGTCCTAAAGGGGAAGAGATGAAAATGCAGCAACCCAGCAGGAAAGCTACCTATACCAATGAATACTAACAGCAGGAACAATAGAAAGGCAGGGAGCATTTTCTATTGCCAGAAACTACATGACTGTCTGTCACCCGTGACCCCTATTAATCTGATTGCTGCTTGTCGCCCGTAAAATAAAGAATTGGCAGTCGGAAATTAGACTGCCGAATCCTTTTCTCCTCCGACATTATGGAGAGTTGGAAGGCTTGCCCATCCAAGCTCGTCCAGCCAGTATCAGGTTTGGCCAACTTAGTGTCTCTCTTTATCACCAATGCCCTTCAATTCTCGAACTTGCGATCCCAGAACGGCCACTAGGGGCGCTGTCCCCGCTGAGATCTACACGCGGCACCATCTTGTCCCATTTATATTACGTCCTCGTGCAGTAAAGATTTATGCCCCTTCGTCTCTTGGTAAAAAAAAAAATAAAAATGAAGTTACAAAACATTCATCCATATAAATGAAGCCGCGTCTGGTTTTTATAGGGAGGGCATAACGCAGCACATTTTCTATTTACTGACTTGGGTAGGATTCATTTGCATCTCATTAATCAGCCGTACAGTAAAAGGTTATGATATAATTAGCAAGAGACATTGTCTTAATCATAAAACATCACTTACAGCCGTACGAGCGCACGGATCAAACAAAACCGCAAAACTTTCATTCTCAAGTTTCCGCACCAATCAATGTAATGTTCAGTGGAGACATGACAGCGGAGCTAATCATGGAGCCCTGTGATCATTCGGAAGGGTACATCGCGGCGTCTACCTCCTTATTACAGCACCGCATTCATCCAGTGAGGTGTGAGGATGATTATCACCCATTATAGACTGCCCGACCCCTTACATACGGCCAACAAGCCGGAATCTTAAAGAAACACTGTGCAAAAAAAATATAGATAATGTGTAATGTATTATGCAGGGCGTGAAGGGGCGGAGCGTGACTCAGTGACCACCAAGAAGGTGTCATGCTCCGCCCCTTTCTGTCCGGCATGGGTATACCACAATATGCAGGGTTTCTTTAAAGGGAACCAGATGTTGGCTTTCTAAGCTAAAACTAGCACCTTAAGCAGCGCCTGTGCTGTATTCTATAAAGGTGCATGTTACCCCACTGTAGACCCCAAAAATACCTTTATAAAATCTTTCATCCGGTATGTAAATTGTTCGATCCAGTCCGATGGGTGTCCTAATCTGCGCCTCCTGTCCTTCCTTTTGGCCGTCCTCGTGTGCGGATTGACATGGATGACGCCTCGGACACTATCCACGTAGGCGGGCAAAATCTCTCGCCTGCGTAAATATATTCCCGGCTCGCGCAGGTGCACTTCACTCTACCCTATTGCAGGCAGAGCTGAGAACATAGCTGCGCCTGCGCTAACCAGCGAGTTCTCTGTGCAGGCGCTAGATTTTGCCTGACAATGTCGATGACGTCACCTTCATCCACATCAACGGACAAAATCTCGCGCCTGCGCTGACAATTCACCTGCTCACCAGCCACAACTATGTATTCGGCTCTGCACATAATAGGGCAGAGCGAAGTGCTCCTGCTCGAGCCAGGAATATGGAAATTTTGTCCGCCTACGTGGGTGGCGTCCGAGGTGTCATCTACGTCAATCAGCATAGGAGGATGGCGAAAGGAGGGACAGGAGGCGCAGATTAGGGCGCTCATCGGACCGGACAATTTACATACAGGGCAGGGGATTATATAAAGGTATTTTGGGGGCTGCAGGGGGGTAACGTGCACCTTCATGGAATGCAGCACAGTTGCTAGTTTTAGCTTGGGCAAAATCTGGTGACAGGTTCCCTTTAACATACCAAATAGCGAAACAGCAGCACAATCATCGGGCTGCCCAAATGTGCAACGCTGTAATAAATTTTGCACTTTGTTACAATGCCAAATGTTAACAGATCTTTCCTTGTGTAAACTCACTGCTACAATCCTTCAAAATGAGTACATTTGCAAATCAGCTTTATAAATAAAGAAAACCTTTTCAAGTTACTTGCTACTCAAATTGCTTACAAGCTCTTCTACAATGAGCTTGTAAAAACTGCACTAAAGCTGTCTGGGATTGCTGGAGAGCGCCATTAAATCGGTATCACACTTGCAAATGACTCATGTGAGCATCAAGTTACATCACCCGGCATGCCCTGCCGCTCTCTCACGATACGCAAGATGGATGTGTGAATGAAGCCTAAGGCTATGTGCGTACGGGAGCTTGCGTCTGCGGATTTTGCTGCGGAAAACCTGCGGATTTATCTGTATTTTCCATATAAATCCGCAGGTTTCAGCAAGTACAGATACTTGCCTCATTTTGGTTTATGATAATAAACAGTGATGAGCGGGGCACTACCATGCTCAGGTGCTCAGTACTCGTAACTAGTGATGAGCGGGCACTACCATGCTCAGGTGCTCAGTACTCGTAACTAGTGATGAGCGGGCACTACCATGCTCGGGTGCTCGGTACTCGTAACTAGTGATGAGCGGGCACTACCATGCTCGGGTGCTCAGTACTGGTAACTAGTGATGAGAGGGCACTACCATGCTCGGGTGCTCAGTACTCGTAACTAGTGATGAGCGGGCACAACCATGCTCGGGTGCTCAGTACTCGTAACTAGTGATGAGAGGGCACTACCATGCTCGGGTGCTCAGTACTCGTAACTAGTGATGAGCGGGCACAACCATGCTCGGGTGCTCAGTACTCGTAACTAGTGATGAGAGGGCACTACCATGCTCGGGTGCTCAGTACTCGTAACTAGTGATGAGCAGGCACTACCATGCTCGGGTGCTCAGTACTCGTAACTAGTGATGAGCGGGCACTACCATGCTCGGGTGCTCTGTACTCGTAACTAGTGATGAGCGGGCACAACCATGCTCGGGTGCTCGGTACTCGTAACTAGTGATGAGCAGGCACTACCATGCTCGGGTGCTCAGTACTCGTAACTAGTGATGAGCAGGCACTACCATGCTCGGGTGCTCAGTACTCGTAACTAGTGATGAGCGGACACTACCATGCTCTGGTGCTCTGTACTCGTAACTAGTGATGAGTGAGCACTACCATGCTCGGGTGCTCAGTACTCGTAACTAGTGATGAGCGGACACTACCATGCTCTGGTGCTCTGTACTCGTAACTAGTGATGAGTGAGCACTACCATGCTCTGGTGCTCTGTACTCGTAACTAGTGATGAGCGGGCACTACCATGCTCTGGTGCTCTGTACTCGTAACTAGTGATGAGCGGGCACTACCATGCTCGGGTGCTCGGTACTCGTAACTAGTGATGAGAGGGCACTACCATGCTCGGGTGCTCAGTACTCATAACTAGTGATGAGCGGGCACAACCATGCTCGGGTGCTCAGTACTCGTAACTAGTGATGAGAGGGCACTACCATGCTCGGGGGCTCTGTACTCGTAACTAGTGATGAGCAGGCACTACCATGCTTGGGTGCTCAGTACTCGTAACTAGTGATGAGCAGGCACTACCATGCTTGGGTGCTCGGTACTCGTAACTAGTGATGAGAGGGCACTACCATGCTCGGGTGCTCAGTACTCGTAACTAGTGATGAGCGTGCACTACCATGCTCGGGTGCTCAGTACTCGTAACTAGTGATGAGCGGGCACAACCATGCTCGGGTGCTCAGTACTCGTAACTAGTGATGAGCGGGCACTACCATGCTCGGGTGCTCAGTACTCGTAACTAGTGATGAGCGAGCACTACCATGCTCGGGTGCTCAGTACTCGTAACTAGTGATGAGCGGGCACAACCATGCTCGGGTGCTCAGTACTCGTAACTAGTGATGAGCGAGCACTACCATGCTCAGGTGCTCAGTACTCGTAACTAGTGATGAGCGAGCACTACCATGCTCAGGTGCTCAGTACTCGTAACTAGTGATGAGCGAGCACTACCATGCTCGGGTGCTCAGTAATCGTAACTAGTGATGAGCGAGCACTACCATGCTCAGGTGCTCAGTACTCGTAACTAGTGATGAGCGAGCACTACCATGCTCAGGTGCTCTGTACTCGTAGAATAATGGAAGTCAATGAGGAACTTAAGCATTTTTCCGGAAGCTATTCCAGTAAAATGTTTGAATTTCCCATTGACTTCCATTATACTTGGCACATAAGCTGATCCAAGCATGCAACTGATCGTCACGAGTACTGAGCACCCGAGCATGGTAGTGCTCGCTCATCACTAGTTATGAATACTGAGCACTCGAGCATGGTAGTGCCCGCTCATCACTAGTTACGAGTACTGAGCACCCGAGCATGGTAGTGCCCGCTCATCACTAGTTACTAGTACTGAGCACCCGAGCATGGTAGTGCCCGCTCATCACTAGTTATGAATACTGAGCACTCGAGCATGGTAGTGCCCACTCATCACTAGTTACGAGTACTGAGCACCCGAGCATGGTAGTGCCCGCTCATCACTAGTTACTAGTACTGAGCACCTGAGCATGGTAGTGCCCGCTCATCACTAGTAACGAGCACTGAGCACCTGAGCATGGTAGTGCTCGCTCATCACTAGTTACGAGTACTGAGCACTCGAGCATGGTAGTGCCCGCTAATCACTAGTTACGAGTACTGAGCACCTGAGCATGGTAGTGCCCGCTCATCACTAGTTACGAGTACTGAGTACCCGAGCATGGTAGTGCCTGCTCATCACTAGTTACGAGTACTGAGCACCCGAGCATGGTAGTGCCTGCTCATCACTAGTTATGAGTACTGAGCACCTGAGCGTGGTAGTGCCCGCTCATCACTAGTTACCAGTACTGAGCACCCGAGCATGGTAGTGCCCGCTCATCACTAGTTACGAGTACTGAGCACCCGAGCATGGTAGTGCCCGCTCATCACTAGTTACGAGTACTGAGCACCCGAGCATGGTAGTGCCCGCTCATCACTAGTTACGAGTACAGAGCACCCGAGCATGGTAGTGCCTGCTCATCACTAGTTACGAGTACTGAGCACCCGAGCATGGTAGTGCCCGCTCATCACTAGTTACTAGTACTGAGCACCTGAGCATGGTAGTGCCCGCTCATCACTAGTTACTAGTACTGAGCACCTGAGCATGGTAGTGCCCGCTCATCACTAGTAACGAGCACTGAGCACCCGAGCATGGTAGTGCTCACTCATCACTAGTTACCAGTACTGAGCACCTGAGCATGGTAGTGCCCACTCATCACTAGTTACGAGTACTGAGCACCTGAGCATGGTAGTCCCTGCTCATCACTAGTTACGAGTACTGAGCACCCGAGCATGGTAGTGCCCGCTCATCACTAGTTACGAGTACTGAGCACCCGAGCATGGTAGTGCCCGCTCATCACTAGTTACCAGTACTGAGCACCTGAGCATGGTAGTGCCCGCTCATCACTAGTTACGAGTACTGGGCACCCCAGCATGGGAGTGCCCGCTCATCACTAGTTACGAGTACTGAGCACCCGAGCATGGTAGTGCCCGCTCATCACTAGTTACGAGTACCGAGCACCTGAGCATGGTAGTGCCCGCTCATCACTAGTTACGAGCACTGAGCACCCGAGCATGGTAGTGCCCGCTCATCACTAGTTACGAGCACTGAGCACCCGAGCATGGTAGTGCCCGCTCATCACTAGTTACGAGCACTGAGCACCCGAGCATGGTAGTGCCCGCTCATCACTAGTTACGAGTACCGAGCACCTGAGCATGGTAGTGCCCGCTCATCACTAGTTACGAGCACTGAGCAACCGAGCATAGTAGTGCCCGCTCATCACTAGTTACGAGCTCTGAGCACCCGAGCATGGCAGTGCCCGATCATTGCTAATGATAAACCCAAAAAAATGATTACAAAAAAAAAAAAAATGCAGACCTATTGGAAACCACAGTCATATGAACATTACATCAAAGCCTAGGCTGGAATTGTCACTTACCCTAAACGCAGCAGATTTGGGTTTCCCTTGACCATTACGTTGTGTGGCGTTACTACAGTTAGAACATTACTTGCAATGTTGTCACACAATTTTGCACTGAAGTTGCTGTTTAAGTGGTGATCTCAAGCATTAACGTTATGTCCTATTAAAAGTATAGGGGACAACTTTCCGATCGCTGGGGTTACAACCTCCGTGGCTCCCACCAATGTCGAGATCCAGGGGCTTAGTTCAGAGGAGGTCAATCATGCGCTTAACTCCTAATAAGATCGCCGAAGACTAGCCAAATGCTGCGCTTGGCAATCTTTGGCGCTCCCATTAAGTGTGCAAGATCGACCGCGCTCAATTCAGCTGGGGCTCCGATCTCGGGACTCGGGACCACAGCGATCGGAACGTGTGGCGTTTCACCTAGACTTCTCCTTCGCTGATCTCGCGTTCGCTCCTGCGCCGTGTTCTTTAGATGCACTCTGCACGGAGCGAGGCTCCTCCATCGCAGCGGTGAGGCTTATATCTCCTTATATCTCAGGTATTTCAATCAAAAGATGAGACGATCATTTATTGGTCTTATCAATCTCCAACATAAATAAAAAAATAATAATAAAAATCACACCGTGCGGTGCTGAAGGTTATCTCAAGGAAAATCCGGCTCATCGCAACTTGTTTCATGACATTTCAGCAGTTTGACTCCTTAAAGTAGAGTCTTCGTCACGACCGGGGAAAAAGGCAAAAAAACAAGCAACACCGCAAGAAGGATCCTTGTCTAATTAGGAAGGAGTCTCAATCATCTCTGCACCTCGGCACCTGCAGATAAACTGAATTTGGCAGCTGGTGGAAAAGGAAAAATATATAGAAAAAGCCAGAAAACTCTGAGGATTGTAAAGTTTAACTATAATGCAGCCTCCAATTACAAAAATAGACGAGTCCATAATGGATTGTAGGAGGCAGCGTATTTTGGGTTCTATAAATCAATAACACAAAGCGTCATGATCGGTCTTATTTTAGAAACTATGCAAATTTAAAGGGAATCTGTCAGCATCTAATCTGAGAGCAGCATGATGTAGAGACAGAGACCCTGATTCCAGCGATGTGTCACTTACTGGGCTGAAATGACTGTTTTATCAGCAGGAGATTATCACTAGGAGAGTAGTAAACCTGCTGCCATATATAGCCATGAGTTCTGTATAACCCCGCCCCCCACTGATTGGCAGTTTTCTGCCTATGCATGGTGTACACAGAAAGTGTTCATTAAGGGGGTGCGATGGCAGAGGATTTAAACAGTCATTTGGAGCGCTGGGGTGAAATAAAGATATTGGATAAATGAATGTCTTCAAAGCAGGAGGACAAAACAGGGTTAATGCCGCGCAATCCGCCAGAATAAGATGTGGAAATGTTGATAGATTAATAACTCTTTCATTTCATAGGTCTGTGGGTTTCGAGGTATGAAAACCTCTTCCTCAGGACCAGAATATCAACAAAATATTTTGTTGATATTCTGGTCCTGAGGAAGAGGTTTTCATACCTCGAAACGCGCAGACCTATGAAATAAGAGAGTTCTTAATCTATCAACATTTCCACATCTTATTCTGGCGGATTGCGCGGCATTAACCCCTTTTTTTCCTCCTGCTTTGAAGACATCTCCACGTGGGGCCGTGGCAGCCGCCATTATCTCAAGCTGTCTATAGTGGTTGTGACCCTTCACAACCACATCTGGTGAGTGTATTATATCATATTACCACTCTTGTTTATCTGGTAATACCCTATTAGCGCTTCTGTTTTTCTAGCTATATTATTGGATAAATTAATAGAATAACAAACCTTTATTATCTCACTAAAGGGCCCCAACGCGTTTCGACAGACAGAAGTGACTTCATCAGGTGGTATAGAGGGTTTGTACAAGTGACATATATAGGGGAGTATAAATAATGATTGGATGTAGGTAATAGCATTGTTAACCCTAAAAATGCCACTAATGTTATAAAAACGAGAAAAATGTGGATAAAAACTAACAAATATTAACAATTAAATGGAAAGTGGTAAAGAAATAATAAATAAAAAAAAGCAATAAGACCGGTAGAGTCCGGTCACGTGATACAACCCGGAAGCACTGTGTGAGCGGCAGTAACGGAGGCCAGCGTTGGCCGGATCCCTCCAGCAGCATCATTTGGTTCAAACAAGCCTGAACTGGGGTTGTCCACCAGCCCAATAAGTGAGTGGCCACTTGGCCCATAATTTTTACCCCACTACATTACTAGGTATTTTCACAGCGCGCTCCCTTTTATCCTTTTATCTGCCATATCATTAAGGTGTGTGGGCGGAGTTATACAGAGCTCAGCATTCAGAGAACCGTTACACATGCCGCAACTAAAACAATGATTTTATGAAAACTACAGCAAGCAGCCCAGTAAGTGACACATCGCTGGAATCAGGGTCTCTGTCTCTACATTATGCTGCTCTCAGATGGGGAAGCAAAAACCCGGTGACAGATTCCCTTTAAGCAGCATGTGCTACATATTCTTGTGAGGGACAGTTTTACATTCTGCGTATGTACCCCCGATTTCCGGACCACCCACAGGTCAACTCACCTGAACACGACAAACTCATATATGCCTTTGAGTCTGAAGATGTTGCCAAAACCAAATGCTCCTGCGTAAATGAGGCTTTATATTTGTAAGCCAAAACTAGGAGCGCAACCAACAAAGAGACAAGAAGTAATAATGTAAAGATTTACACCTATATACAAAATTCCCATTCTCACGGTTATATAGGTGCTAAGAAAACATAAGATGATTGTCTGACAGCTGCTTCAATAATAACTAGCAAAACAGTGAATGCTGCTCTTAAGTATGATATATCAAAATCAGAACTAATACCTAGCAGAACAGGGATTGCTGCTCTTGAGTACAAGATCTCAAAATCAAAACTAAACTAGCAGAAGAGTGAATGCTGCTCCAAAGTATGATATCTCAAAATCAAAACTAATAACTAGAACAGTGAATGCTGCTCTGGAGTATATAACTTCAAAATAACAACTAATAACTAGCAGAACAGTGAATGCTGCTCTGGAGTATATAATCTCAAATTGACAACTAATAACTAGGAGAACGGTGATTGCTGCTCTGGAGTATATCATCTCAAAATCAGAACTAATAACTAGCAAAACAGTGAATGCTGCTCTGAAGTATATCATCTGAAAATCAGAACTAATATCTAGCAAAATAGTGAATGCTGCGCTGAAGAATAATATCTCAAAATCAAAACTAATAACTAGAACAACAATGAAAGCTGCTTTGTAGTATATAATCTGAAAATCAAAATAACTAGCAGAACAGTGAATGCTGCTTTGGAGTAGAATATTTCCAAATCAGAACTAATAACTAGCAGAACAGTGAATGCTGCTCTGAAATACAATATCTCAAAAACAAAAAAAATAACTAGCAGAAGAGTAAATACTGCTCTGGGGTAAAATATCTCAAAATCGAAACAAAACTAGTAGAACAGTGAATGCTGCTCTGGAGTATATGTCAAAATCAGAACTAATAAGTATTAAAACGGTGAATGCTACTTTGAAGTAGAATATCGCAAATTCAGAACTAATAACCAGCAGAACAGTGAATGATGCTCTGGAGTAAAATACCTCAAAATCAAAACTAATAACTAGCAGAACAGTGAATGCTGCTGTGGAGTATAATATCTCTAAATCAATGAAGAGTTAATATACTTAGTCTTCAAAATACAGCTCGTGGATGCGATGTGAGCAGAGCGTCTGCGGGGAGACTTCCATACAAACCTCCCTAGATTTAGACAATTTTATTTTTCGGCTGCTACATTTCTTCTAAAATCCAGACCAATTTTATGAAGCTGAACGGAGTAAACAAGTGAAGTCTGATTGGGTGTGGGAGGGAAGAGAAAAAAAATAAAAAAAAATGAAAAACTTAAAAACAGGGCTGGCGAGTAAAAGCGAGACGTTTCCTAAGGATCTATTATTCTCTTCAACAGCCGCACAAATCTGAAACTAATATTTGCACATGAAAATGTTATTATTGTGGAGCATCTGCAGCTTAAAGGTAAAATAAGTCACCGCCGGAGAAACTTTCAGGGATTTCACCGCATAAAAACTAATCAGTTTTTAAAGAAAGTTTAGCTGAGAAAAAGTCAAATCTGGAGGGGAAAAAAAAGCAGCTTTTTATTTTTCGAGCAACAAACTTTTCCCATAGCGAGAGAGCAGGGACTATCCAAGCCGGGATTTAGAGGAACGGATCTAGGAGGATCCACAAATGCAGAAGATCTTAGAGTCCAGGTCAGTCTACTTTACAGAATACATTCATCAGATCAGGCAGCTGGTCAAGAGCCAGGGAAAAAATATATCCCACGAGGAATTGAGCGGCTGACAGGCTAGGTATGGGGAGTACCAAGCGATTAGCATAAGAGAAGGGAAACCCTGTGTCTAGGGAAGGGGAAGATGGTGACCTCTGACTAAACCTACTGCTGGTCCCTGGGGTCCCTCACCACCCTAGATAGGTTCTGCACCTATGCACCAAGCCAGATACCTGGCCCTAGGTATCCCTAGTGCTGGTCCCTAAATAGGGGAGGGAAACCCTGTGTCTAGGGAGAGAAAAGATTATGACTCCTGCCCGAACCTACTGCTGGTCCCAGAGGTCCTTCACCACCCTAGATAGGTTCTGCACTTGTGTGCTGAGCAGGATACCTGACCCTAGATATCCCTAGTGCTGGGCCCTAAATAGGGAAGGGAAACCCCTGTGTCTAGGGAGAGAGAAGATTGTGACCCCCTGACCAATTCTACTGCTGGTCCCTGGGGGTCCCTCACCACCCTAGATAGATTTCGCATCTATGCGCCTGAGCTAGATACCTGGCCCTAGGTATCCATGGTACTGGGCGCTAATTAGGGATGGAAAACCCTATGTCTAGGGAGAGAGAAAAGATTGTGACTTCTGCCCGAACCTACTGCTGACCTCTGAGGTCCCTGCAACACCCTAGATAGGTTCCTCACCTATGCGCCGAGCCAGATACCTGACCCTAGGTATCTCTAGTGCTGGGCCCTAAATAGATATGGGAAACCCTGTGTCTAGGGAGAGAAGATTGTGACCCCTGACCAATTCTACTGCTGGTCCCTGGGGGTCCCTCACCACCCTAGATAGATTTCGCATCTATGCGCCTCAGCTAGATACCTGACCCTAGGTATCCATGGTACTGGGCGCTAATTAGGGATGGAAAACCCTATGTCTAGGGAGAGAGAAGATTGTGACTTCTGCCCGAACCTACTGCTGACCTCTGAGGTCCCTCAACACCCTAGATAGGTTCCTCACCTATGCGCCAAGCCGGATACCTGACCCTAGGTATCTCTAGTGCTGGGCCCTAAATAGATATGGGAAACCCTGTGTCTAGGGGGAGAGAAGATTGTGATCCCTGACCAAACCTACTGCTGGTCCCTCACCACCCTACATCGGCTCAGTGCATAGGTGCAGAACCTGATACCTGACTCTAGGTATCCATAATGCTGGGTCCTAAATAGGGAAAGGAAACCCTATGTCTAGGGAGAGACACGATTGTGACCCCCTGACCGAACCTACTGCTGGTCACTGGGGTCCCTCACAATCCTGGATAGGTTCCGCACCTATGCGCCGAGCCGGATACTTGACCTTAGGTGTCCCTAGTGCTGGACCCTAAATAGGGAACGGCTGTGATGAGCTCTTCATCATCCCCACTAAAGAAGACACAAGGAGGACACAAAGGGGGAAAATGCATGAACTACTTATCTGCAGATGGCTCAGGTAGAAGTTCAGCAGAGTTTTCAGCAACGATACCACAAAGGAGTACAAGCCACCTGCTTGCAACCAGAGATAGAATGAACTGAAAAATATCACCAACACCAGTCCAAAGGAAAGAAAGGGTATTTAAGCACCAAAAGAATACTGATAATCAACAGCTGGGTGGAAGGTGAGCTGATGCTGAGTCCAAAAGGGGGAGAGATGAATCCAGCAGGAAAGCTACCTATACCAATGAATACTGACATCAGGAACAACGGAAAGTCAGGGAGCATTCTGCGCAGCAAGACGCTATGACCTTCTATGGCCACAAACCACATGACTGTCACTCCTGACAGCGGCACTAAACAACCCCTTTAAAGCAGATCTGTTACTAGAAGAAACATGGCCATTTTATGCCCCCACAAAATCAAGATCATTAGTATTTTATGTAATCTTTTTAAAGTCCCTCTGTCCTTTAAAAAAAAAAAAAAAAAAAAAACCCTCCCTCCCGGTAACTTATTTCCCCCATAAACCATTGTAAATACTAATGCAGTGTTGGTATATTAAAGAGTTGATCACTACTCTGACAATCCCTTCTTAATTGCTATATCCCTCATATAAAAGAATAGCATCTGCATCTAACAGCAGCAATTGGAGCTCTGATCACTGCTGCTTAATCACTCAGATGCTGCCGTCAATCTCTGACTGGTATTTAAGAGGCGTAATCCTGGTGATAAGTCAATTAGGTTGCCGATTGGTCCCTCTGTGGAGTGCTTTTGGGCTGCGATAAAGGCCCCCTTAATAATGCCAAGCACCTTAGTATACAAATTCAACATTGAAATTGCTACACCGAAAAGAAAAAGTGGTGGAATCATGGAAATTACAGGATAGACACAAAATTTTCAAAAGGTCTTGAATCATTCAGCATCGAGTATGAGCATCACGTGAAGAAATCCCCGCACTTGCAGCGTTGGCTGCTGTCAATGGATGTCTGAGGAATACTCGGCCGTACTGAATGCACTTGGGAAAATCGTCAAGATCCGCTGCTGGCAGCTCCTTTGCAATTGCTGAAAATGGACGATGGGATCAACGAACCTGAATTGTACCGGACACCAAGAAGTCCGATTACGATTTTGACGTTCAGGTGCTGTTTAAATGTTGAATAAAGTTCACTGTAAGACTTCAGCAAAGCCAATCAACAAGCTTTTTGGCATGGGGAAGATGCCTGTATGCTGGGGGTAACAAAATAAATGGAAAAGAAAAAAAAAATGATGTGAGGTGCCCTCTATTTTTGATAATCTGCCAACGAAAATCAGACAGCTAGGGACTGGTATCCGGAAGGGAAGGTCCATGGTTATTTGGCCCTTCTCAGCCTGAAAATAGCAGCTCGCAGCCACCACAGAAGTAGCACATCTATTAGATGCACGAATTCTGGTGCTTCGCCCAGACTCTTCCCGATTACCCTGGTGCAGTGGCAATCGGGGTAATACTTTTGGGATTGCTGTCAGCTGTTTAGTGTCAGCTGGCAACATGCCCAGGGGTTAGTAATGGAGAGGCGCTATTAGACACCCCCATTACTAACCCAGTAAATTTAGGGTTAAAAAAATACATAACTGGAACAAATTGTGTATTTGAATAAAGACTCATCCGCACACTCTCTTGTTCACCAATTTAAAAAAATCCTAGAAGTTCAGACGTAATCTGATGTCCATCGAATGCTATGGAGTCTAATTCTCAGAACGAGGCTCCATAAATCACTCGCGGTCAGCGGCAGACCCAGAATTTCAGACGAGCGTGACCGGGAGTGACCTATGGTGCCTCGCAGGCTGTTGCCTCATAGATAGGAGTGACATCCCCTTATGAAGGCCTCTTCATGGCATTTTTTTTTTGGGGGGGGGGGGGGGGGGGGGGTCAGAAATGCTTCACTATTTGAACGCTCATATTTTTTCCCATTTCTCAGTACTCATATGATAAAGTGAATGGGGTCATTCAAAACTAAATCCCCTTCTGCAAAAAACTACAACATAGGTCTATATGGACAGATTAAAAAATGGGACTCTTGGAAATAGGAGAGGATTTAACAAATGCGAAAATGAAAAGTGGCCGCGAAAGGAAGGGCTTCCCGTCCAGTCCGTTCCCATCAGGGTCTCATTTAACATCTCGTTTTGGAGCGCTCCTTAATACGCTTTAAAATGGTTGTGTCTACCCGAGGTGATATTACACCGCCTGATTGTAAGGACGCGGCGTTTGTAAGCCAGCCGCGGAATTGGTAACTGCCTCCATAATTCCCTTATAAATCACGCTCAGTAATTTAACAGTTATGATGGGAGAAATTTCGCTGGAGCTTTAGTGTAAATGAGGCGACTGGAAGAAGGAAAGATGCCGAGAAATACCCACAGCTCCAGCCGCTGCGTCCTAACATATTCCTTACAGCGTTTTAAAGGTATATTCCCACCACAATCAGGTTTCATACTAAAAAACTAACAGTCTTCCTGTCCTTCCTTACCAAACCTGCAGAAAAGAAAGGTCTTGCTGCTATCATGCACCACAAGTTGTACAAAAACGGTCCCAATTCTTATGCTCTATTTTGCGATCATCTCTTTAAAGTGAAGAGTGCTGGTAGTATCCTGCCAACACCATAGGTGCTGGAAGTATCCTACCAACACCATAGGTGCTGGAAGTATCCTGCCAACACCATAGGTGCTGGAAGTATCCTACCAACACCATAGGTGCTGGAAGTATCCTACCAACACCATAGGTGCTGGAAGTATCCTACCTACACCATAGGTGCTGGAAGTATCCTACCTACACCATAGGTGGTGGAAGTATCCTGCCAACACCATAGGTGCAGGAAGTATCCTGCCAACACCATAGGTGCAGGAAGTATCCTGCCAACACCATAGCTGCTGGAAAAATCCTACCTACACCATAGGTGCTGGAATAATCCTACCTACACCATAGCTGCTGGAAAAATCCTACCTACACCATAGGTGCTGGAAAAATCCTACCTACACCATAGGTGCAGGAAGTATCCTGCCAACACCATAGCTGCTGGAAAAATCCTACCTACACCATAGGTGCTGGAAAAATCCTACCTACACCATAGGTGCTAGAACTTCCTTTTACTCACTTTCCTGTATGCATTACTCCTTCCAATGGCTTGCCTGCCCCCAAAATGAAAGCCTGCCTTTCTCTTATGGTTGTATGCAAAGAAGCAAGTCAATAGAGCAGGAAACAGACAAAGATCTGCCCCACTTTCTGTAATTCATAAAGGACACTGAGTCAGTATTTCGGGTGGTGTATATGCAGATCAATACACTGAGTCCGGCAACATTAGGAGGACCTTACTGTGCATTCACCATCGGCATTTGCGTGAGATCTTGCTAGGAAAAGCAGATCCCCTCTAGGGAGGTATGTGAGAACGCTACATCATTGGCACTGCTCACATCTTGAAGCTTAAAGATATGACCCTCTTTCTTTTATCCTAACTCTTCCTTACTAATACTTTCCTAATACACTTCTACTACTTATTCTACTCCTGTAAGCTGATCTCTAACAGGTTTGTATATACCTTTATTGTTGTAGCTTTGATCGTTCTGGCTGCAGGCTGGAATCGGACCTACTGAGCAGGGCACGTCACCGGTGGGAACGGGGCTGCCTCTCTGAGTGTCACAGCAGTCTGAGCACATCACTTTTGGGGGTGAGGCTGCCTCTCTGTGAGTGACAGCAGTTTGAGCAAGTCACTGGTGGCGGTGAGGCTGCCTCTCTGTGAGGGACAGACGTTTTGGCATGCATGCTCTGATAACACTTCACTTTCCTCTCAACCCCCACCAGTGATGCACCCGGCTCAGATGACCCAATTCCAGTCTGCAGCCGGAAGGATCAAAGCTACAACATCAATAAAGGTATTTACGAACCTGTTCGAGATCAGCTTACAGGAGCAGAAAAGATAACATAAGTGTGTTAGGAAAGTGTTCGTTAGGAAGAGTTGGGACAAAAGAAAGGGGAAAACATCTTTAAACATCAAGATATGAGCAGTGCCAATGATATTGCGTCTTCACATACCTCCCTAGAGGGGAGCTGCGTTTCCTAGAAAGCTTCTTGGAGATCAACTTACAGGAGCAGAGTAGGTAACAGACGTATATTAGGAAAGTGTTAGTTTGGAAAATTTAGGATAAATGAAAGGCGGTCAGTTTAGTAGAGGAAAACCTTTTTAAGCATCAAGATGTGAGCAGTGCCAATGATGTAGTGTCCTCACATACCTCCCTAGAGGGGAGCTTCTTTTCTTAGCAAGCTTCTTAGCAATCAAGTTACAGGAGCAGAGTAGACAGCAGAAATATATTAGGAAAGTGTTAGTTTGGAAGAGTTAGGATAAAAGAAAGGGGGGCACATTAGTAGTGGAAAACCTCTAAGTGAATGGTCCCAAAACCTAGAGATAAATATGCTAAGGGTGTTTATTACATGCCATGTCCACAATGGAGTATACAAATATCATGCCAGTGAAGTCCTAACTAACCCAGGACTGACCTCCATGAAGATCTAGCAGATTTCTCTGCCGTGCTGGCTTTGATAGCACATATAGATCCTGGTCTGCTGACCAGAGTCCTTCATATATGCCTATAATGATATAAAGTTTGGCGTTAAGGGCCCCTCAGCCAGTCCATGCTTTGGGAACACAGAAGTGTCGATCCGGCCTTATCCACCGCATATGTCATGTGGGTCTCAAAAGTGGGTTATGACCTGGCCGCGAAATCATTACGAATGGAAAGATGGCTACACACGGGCTTACTCCATCCATTTACTTCTATGGGAGATTGACAAATAGTCGGATTTGCTCTACTATTTTCCAAACATTTGAGTAAGTATCTAAACTTTGTAAACTGTTGATTTACAGCAGATTTTTCCATTTAGGTCTCTCTCGGATAAAAGGAAAATACTGCTGTCTATGTAAAAGTTTCCTGGCTATTTTAGTAGTTCTCTCAGCGAGTTTGCACTGAAGCTGCGTGACATGGGCAGGTCTCATTAGCTGAGCAACTAGTGCCATGTTCTTGGCCATTTAAGCAGATGTTCAAACAACAATTAGAGAAAAGTCACAGACCATAAAAGCCTCCGCTCACTTATCTGCAGATCTAATCTATTTCTCTTAATCTCATTAGTAACAAGTATATAGTGACATTAGACACCAGCTACCTGGGAAAGGAGGAAACAGAAGAGTTGGTCGAAACGCACGTTCAGTAAAGGAGGACGCGTGACGATCTATTCTGCAATGGTATCTGATGAACCGGCTTATAAATCCGGAGCACGCGAAGGCTTCATTACACAGACGGGACACCTACCGCTCTCCATCTCTGTCGCAATATCATGAAGTCCCTATGATTAAATATGTCCCAGACTGCCGTTTCTAGCGCCGGTCCGATCCACGCCTGGACCATGTTACTGCAGTTGTGACTACCTGGCTCCCTACGTCGCTTTCTGAGTCAACCGGAAGTCACTTTCTCAATGCAAGTCTATGAGACTCAGGAACGGTCTGCAATGTGAACCGGCAAGGAAGAGCTGTGCTCAGATGGTGCAGGAGAGGGATCGGAGCAGCGCTGGAAACGGCCGACGACAGCGACTGGGATTTTAATGCATGAACTGTACATACATTACTGATGGCGAATAAATGCTGAAATAAAAAAAAAATGCTGGAATAGGACGTTCATGCACTAGGGTACAATAAGGAGGTGATAGATCTATTGTTCCTGTTTCTCTGCAGCACGTACATGCACATACAGTCATATGAAAAAGTTTGGGCACCCCTATTAATGTTAACCTTTTTTTCTTTATAACAATTTGGGTTTTTGCAACAGCTATTTCAGTTTCATATATCTAATAACTGATGGACTGAGTAATATTTCTGGATTGAAATGACGTTTATTGTACTAACAGAAAATGTGCAATCCGCATTTAAACAAAATTTGACCGGTGCAAAAGTATGGGCGCCCTTATCAATTTCTTGATTTGAACACTCCTAACTACGCTTTACTGATTTACGAAAGCACTAAATTGGTTTTGTAACCTCATTGAGCTTTGAACTTCATAGGCAGGTGTATCCAATCATGAGAAAAGGTATTTAAGGTGGCCACTTGCAAGTTGTTCTCCTATTTGAATCTCCTGTGAAGAGTGGCATCATGGGCTCCTCAAAACAACTCTCAAATGATCTGAAAACAAAGATTATTGAACATAGTTGTTCAGGGGAAGGTACAAAAAGTTGTCTCAGAGATTTAAACTGTCAGTTTCCACTGTGAGGAACATAGTAAGGAAATGGAAGAACACAGGTACAGTTCTTGTTAAGCCCAGAAGTGGCAGGCCAAGAAAAATATCAGAAAGGCAGAGAAGAAGAATGGTGAGAACAGTCAAGGACAATCCACAGACCACCTCCAAAGACCTGCAGCATCATCTTGCTGCAGATGGTGTCAATGTGCATCGGTCAACAATACAGCGCACGTTGCACAAGGAGAACCTGTATGGGAGAGTGATGCGAAAGAAGCCATTTCTGCAAGCACGCCACAAACAGAGTTGCCTGAGGTATGCAAAAGCACATTTGGACAAGCCAGTTACAATTTGGAAGAAGGTCCTGTGGACTGATGAAACAAAGATTGAGTTGTTTGGTCATACAAAAAGGCGTTATGCATGGAGGCAAAAATACACGGCATTCCAAGAAAAGCACTTGCTACCCACAGTAAAATTTGGTGGAGGTTCCATCATGCTTTGGGGCTGTGTGGCCAATGCCGACACCGGGAATCTTGTTAAAGTTGGGGGTCGCATGGATTCAACTCAGTATCAGCAGATTCTTGACAATAATGTGCAAGAATCAGTGACAAAGTTGAAGTTACGCAGGGGATGGATATTTCAGCAAGCCAATGATCCAAAACACCGCTCCAAATCTACTCAGGCATTCATGCAGAGGAACAATTACAATGTTCTGGAATGGCCATCCCAGTCCCCAGACCTGAATATCATTGAAAATCTGTGGGATGATTTGAAGCGTGCTGTCCATGCTAGACGACCATCAAACTTAACTGAACTGGAATTGTTTTGTAAACAGGAATGGTCAAATCTACCTTCATCCAGGAACTCATTAAAAGCTACAGGAAGCGACTAGAGGCTGTGATTTTTGCAAAAGGAGGATGAACAAAATATTAATGTCACTTTTATGTTGAGGTGCCCATACTTATGCACCGGTCAAATTGTGTTTAAATGCGGATTGCACATTTTCTGTTAGTACAATTCCAATCCAGAAATATTACTGAGTCCATCAGTTATCAGATATATGAAACTGAAATAGCTGTTGCAAAACCCCAAATTGTTATAAAGAAAAAAGGTTAACATTAATAGGGGTGCCCAAACCTTTTCATATGACTGTATAGCTTGACAGCACACACATACACAAAACACTACTGCATGCACAGTAGACGCACTCAGTTCTGCTCTACCTATATACCCACTTGGCTTTGCAATATATACACACTAAGCTCTGCTTTATACACAGAAACACACACACACACACACACACACACACCACACACACACCTACCTTTAAACTGCTTTATATACATACATCTTCAGCTCTGCTTTATCAACAGAGGTTTGTCACCACCAATTCTCCAATGCTGAGCTCTGGAGCTCAGCAGAAGAAAGGTGGTTGTGCAGGACCTGTGCTGATGTCATGATCATGTGATCTTAATGGGCACAACTTAGTAGAGAAGTGATATTGATGGACCTGTGGTAATCAGCAGAAGAGAAATGGTTTGGAGGACCCATGCTGATGTCCCGATCATGGTGACTGGAATGGGCGAAGCTCAGCAGAAAAGTGATGTTGATGGAACTTTGGTAATCAGGAGAAGAGAAGTGGTTGTGCAGGACCTGTGCTGATGTCACGACCATGTGACAGTAATGGGCGGAGCTAAGCAGAGAAGTGCTAGTGAAGGACCTGTGGTGTAATCAATTACAATTTCCTATTCCACACTGATGAGGGGCAAATACCCCGAAACAGCTGTCTGTGGATGGATACCATGTTTGGTATAGGTGGTCTCCTTGACTGGAGACTGCCCTTCCCGTGGTGGTTCCTTCCCGGTGAAAGACCTGGCTAGTTTCCTGCCAGTGTTGAGAAACATGTGATGGTGTCTCCGCAGGCTTTCTTCTTTTGACATAACTGCACAGGCGCGAGATTTGAAAATGCAAGGAGGATGACTGAGTTGTCATCACGTCAATCAAGGAAGGAGAACGGTGAACAGCAGCAGGAGGGGGGGACCGGAGCAGAAAATGAGCACGCCCATCTGGCCAATAAAGGTAATTAGCATACCTAACGGCCAGGTTTTATAAAGTTATTTTTGGGGTCTGGAAGGGGAGTCAGGGCCAAGGTGCACCTTCATAGAATGCAGCCCAGGAGCCGCAGAAGGGGAGACTTTTAGTTTATTAGGGAAAAATCTGGTGACAGGTTCCCTTTAAATATATATTCAGAAACTATGAAAAAGAAAACTTTAGACTTATTTAGGAAAAATAAAAATAAGTTGAGCACCCAAGCGGACATTCACATTAAGGATTCCACCCCCCGCGTCTCCACTGCAGATCAAGAGTCCCGCATCCTCTATAAATCCCACACGCGTCAGGAGGCATTACTGCATTAGTAAAGGGCAGGACGCAGAGTAGAAGTGCAATCTTTTCCGAAGCAGCCGCATGGTAACAGGATCACATATCAACTGATCAATACAGGTGTAATTTCAATTTTGTTTTGTGCCAATCAGCTGCTTTGCAGGAAACAGACCCAGCGCAATGCAATCAAGGTCCGCTGCATAAGACAAATGCTGCCATATTTCGCGTTCTATTAACCCCTGAACATCCAGGTGTCGAGAGCAATTACACACTGCAGGCCGTTGTGTGTCCTCTAAGTGGCGTCATCCATCGCTGATTGTTACAATTAAAATACAGATTTAAGGGGGATTATTGAGGAAGACGCCAGATCGGAGCTGATCAAGGGAGAGCGCTTTACCAGCGAAAAATACAGGATGTGCGCAACGCTATGCACGACTAAAGCCGACGCCAAATACACGGCCGGGGACGTCTAATCTTTCAATGTAAGCGCGGAGACGGCAGAATCCGGTGGAATCTCAGCAAACAGTGAGTTCTTGTAGAGAATGAGTGGAGAAAAATAAACAGAACGGAGAGGTAATGGCTTATCCTACAGAAGCACGCGCCGTGCAAAAGGGCACACACTACAAAAAAAAAAACCCAAAAAAAAAAACCACATAGAATACAATAAAAGCCAGATTCTGCAACAATATTATGCTGATGTGAATGCGCCACATCTTGTGTCCTGCGCCGGGAGGCCAAGAATCAGGATACTGTGATAATACAGAGCCAACAACGGGAGGGAGAGGACAGAGCGGACATCATCAGGGGTCACGCTGGAAGATGGAGTAGATTCTAAAATAGGGGACCAAAGATTGAACTAGACAATGACCAGTTATAAGATTCATCAAGGGGCGATTGTCACAACGACATGGCAGCGACCGTAAAATCCTCTACACTTCCATGAGGCACACAAGCAGAGAGCGGTTACACTTCCATGAGGCACACAGGCAGAGAGCGGTTACACTTCCATGAGGCACACAGGCAGAGAGCGGTTACACTTCCATGAGGCACACAGGCAGAGAGCGGTTACACTTCCATGAGGCACACAAGCTGAGCGGTTACACTTCCATGAGGCACACAAGCTGAGCGGATACACTTCCCATGAGGCACACAAGCTGAGCGGATACACTTCCCATGAGGCACACAAGCTGAGCGGATACACTTCCCATGAGGCACACAAGCTGAGCGGATACACATCCCATGAGGCACACAAGCTGAGCAGATACACTTCCATGAGGCACACAGGCAGAGAGGTTACACTTCCATGAGGCACACAAGCTGAGCGGATACACTTCCATGAGGCACACAGGCAGAGAGCGGTTACACTTCCATGAGGCACACAAGCTGAGCGGATACACTTCCATGAGGCACACAAGCTGAGCGGATACACTTACATGAGGCACACAAGCTGAGCGGTTACACTTCCATGAGGCACACAAGCTGAGCGGATACACTTCCATGAGGCACACAGGCAGACAGCGGTTACACTTCCATGAGGCACACAAGCAGACAGCGGTTACACTCCCATGAGGCACACAAGCAGAGCAGTTACACGTCCATGAGGCACACAGGCAGAGCGGATACACTTCCATGAGGCACACAAGCTGAGCGGATACACTTCCATGAGGCACACAAGCTGAGCAGATACACTTCCATGAGGCACACAAGCTGAGCGGATACACTTCCATGAGGCACACAAGCTGAGCGGATACACTTCCATGAGGCACACAAGCTGAGCGGTTACACTTCCATGAGGCACACAAGCTGAGCGGATACACTTCCATGAGGCACACAAGCTGAGCGGTTATACTTCCATGAGGCACACAAGCTGAGCGGATACACTTCCATGAGGCACACAAGCTGAGCGGATACACTTCCATGAGGCACACAAGCAGGGCAGTTACACTTCCATGAGGCACACAAGCTGAGCGGTTACACTTCCATGAGGCACACAGGCAGACAGCGGTTACACTTCCATGAGGCACACAAGCAGACAGCGGTTACACTCCCATGAGGCACACAAGCAGAGCAGTTACACGTCCATGAGGCACACAGGCAGAGCGGATACACTTCCATGAGGCACACAAGCTGAGCGGATACACTTCCATGAGGCACACAAGCTGAGCAGATACACTTCCATGAGGCACACAAGCTGAGCGGATACACTTCCATGAGGCACACAAGCTGAGCGGATACACTTCCATGAGGCACACAAGCTGAGCGGTTACACTTCCATGAGGCACACAAGCTGAGCGGATACACTTCCATGAGGCACACAAGCTGAGCGGTTATACTTCCATGAGGCACACAAGCTGAGCGGATACACTTCCATGAGGCACACAAGCTGAGCGGATACACTTCCATGAGGCACACAAGCAGGGCAGTTACACTTCCCATGAGGCACACAAGCTGAGCGGTTACACTTCCATGAGGCACACAGGCAGAGAGCGGTTACACTTCCATGAGGCACACAAGCTGAGCGGTTACACTTCCATGAGGCACACAAGCTGAGCGGATACACTTCCATGAGGCACACAAGCTGAGCGGTTATACTTCCATGAGGCACACAAGCTGAGCGGATACACTTCCATGAGGCACACAAGCTGAGCGGATACACTTCCATGAGGCACACAAGCAGGGCAGTTACACTTCCCATGAGGCACACAAGCTGAGCGGTTACACTTCCATGAGGCACACAGGCAGAGAGCGGTTACACTTCCATGAGGCACACAGGCAGAGAGCGGTTACACTTCCATGAGGCACACAAGCAGAGAGCAGTTACACTTCCATGAGGCACACAGGCAGAGAGCGGTAAAGCTGGGTTTACACACTGCAACATCGCAAAGGACATCGCTGTAACGTCACCGGTTTGGTGACGTAACAGCGACCTCCCTAAGTCTCTGCTAAGTCTCTGGTGAGCTGTCAAACAGGCAAACCTGGCCAACAACGCAACAGCGATCCGGACCTGCAGAGCGACCTAGCTGGTTGTTTGGGGACGTTGATAAGCAGCCTTTTGAAGGGGAAGTTGCTAACAAAGTCGCTGCAAAGTCTTTCACACACTGAAACTTCATGCTGCACAGCGGGAAACAAAGGACCTAGGAATGGTCCTGAACGATTTGTAGCGATTACAACTTCACAGCAGGGGCCGGGTCGCTGATAGGTTTCACACACTGCAACATCGCAAACAACATCGCTATTGCGTCACAAAACCGGTGACGTTACAGCGATGTCGTTTGAGATGTTGCAGTGTGTAAACCCAGCTTTACACTTCCATGAGGCACACAGGCAGAGAGCGGTTACACTTCCATGAGGCACACAGGCAGAGAGCGGTTACACTTCCATGAGGCACACAGGCAGAGAGCGGTTACACTTCCATGAGGCACACAGGCAGAGAGCGGTTACACTTCCATGAGGCACACAGGCAGAGAGCGGTTACACTTCCATGAGGCACACAGGCAGAGAGCGGTTACACTTCCATGAGGCACACAGGCAGAGAGCGGTTACACTTCCATGAGGCACACAGGCAGAGAGAGGTTACACTTCCATGAGGCACACAGGCAGAGAGCGGTTACACTTCCATGAGGCACACAGGCAGAGAGAGGTTACACTTCCATGAGGCACACAGGCAGAGAGAGGTTACACTTCCATGAGGCACACAGGCAGAGAGAGGTTACACTTCCATGAGGCACACAGGCAGAGAGAGGTTACACTTCCATGAGGCACACAGGCAGAGAGAGGTTACACTTCCATGAGGCACACAGGCAGAGAGAGGTTACACTTCCATGAGGCACACAGGCAGAGAGAGGTTACACTTCCATGAGGCACACAGGCAGAGAGCGGTTACACTTCCATGAGGCACACAGGCAGAGAGCGGTTACACTTCCATGAGGCACACAGGCAGAGAGCGGTTACACTTCCATGAGGCACACAGGCAGAGAGCGGTTACACTTCCATGAGGCACACAGGCAGAGAGCGGTTACACTTCCATGAGGCACACAGGCAGAGAGCGGTTACACTTCCATGAGGCACACAGGCAGAGAGCGGTTACACTTCCATGAGGCACACAGGCAGAGAGAGGTTACACTTCCATGAGGCACACAGGCAGAGAGCGGTTACACTTCCATGAGGCACACAGGCAGAGAGCGGTTACACTTCCATGAGGCACACAGGCAGAGAGAGGTTACACTTCCATGAGGCACACAGGCAGAGAGCGGTTACACTTCCATGAGGCACACAGGCAGAGAGAGGTTACACTTCCATGAGGCACACAGGCAGAGAGAGGTTACACTTCCATGAGGCACACAGGCAGAGAGAGGTTACACTTCCATGAGGCACACAGGCAGAGAGAGGTTACACTTCCATGAGGCACACAGGCAGAGAGAGGTTACACTTCCATGAGGCACACAGGCAGAGAGCGGTTACACTTCCATGAGGCACACAGGCAGAGAGCGGTTACACTTCCATGAGGCACACAGGCAGAGAGCGGTTACACTTCCATGAGGCACACAGGCAGAGAGCGGTTACACTTCCATGAGGCACACAGGCAGAGAGCGGTTACACTTCCATGAGGCACACAGGCAGAGAGCGGTTACACTTCCATGAGGCACACAGGCAGAGAGCGGTTACACTTCCATGAGGCACACAGGCAGAGAGCGGTTACACTTCCATGAGGCACACAGGCAGAGAGAGGTTACACTTCCATGAGGCACACAGGCAGAGAGCGGTTACACTTCCATGAGGCACACAGGCAGAGAGAGGTTACACTTCCATGAGGCACACAGGCTGAGAGCGGTTACACTTCCATGAGGCACACAGGCAGAGAGAGGTTACACTTCTATGAGGCACACAGGCAGAGAGAGGTTACACTTCCATGAGGCACACAAGCAGAGAGCGGTTTCACAATAGATACAGGTTTTTTTTTTTTGTTTTTTTTTTTAAAGAGTAGAGGAGCTCTGTGTGTTGACTTCTCATTTAAGAGGATTATGGCTTTCAGGTTGGTACACTACGAGGTGCAACCAAATATTAGAGGGCGCTATCAATTTCGTCTGGTCCATTTTTGGGATTGTATGTAAGCATCCACTGTACATCTCAAAACCCCATGTTGTGCTGCGCAGCTGTGACACAGCGTCATATTACAATGGCCACTCCCTAATGGAGGACCAATCAGAGCAACAACAAAGCGCTAGGATCGATAGTCCCACCCACCTCCACCGCCAATTAAAGGGGAATGCACAACTTTTGCCCATAGAAACAAATATGACTAACTTGTTTTAAATATATTTACACATCACACAACATATTAAATAGTTGTCACGAATGCTAAACATTAGGGAGACAGCATGCGACTTCCCCATCTTACAGATGTATAAAGCAGTAACAACAAATGTTGTAGCGCCATCATATATTGCAATACTGCACCAATACAAAAATGCAATTTTCCAATCAGTATGGCATCAATGACTGTATAGGGACCTTATAAAAAATACGGTGGCCACCCCTGCTGGATTCAGAGCCTTGGCCTTCAGTGTTACAGAGTTACAGGGGTGACCATAAATATTCTGATGGGGGTCATTATAATAAATAGAGGTAACTATACCGGATAGCCATTTCTTGCGACTCTACAAAGTTGGTCAAGCCCCCCTTAAGACAAATCTGGGAGTCAAGCTGTAAACCTCTAACGCAGGGATACGATCAATCAGCATTTTGCTCAGCACGGTCTGGAGCGATAATGGCTATTTCGGGAATTCCTTTAATCTAATTTCACCATATACTGTCCAAATTCAGTACTACTGGCAGCTTACCATCCAGGGGGCCACGAGGTCGTTTGCCACCTGTTAAGTTGGCAAAAAACAAGACCTTTCATACCGAATGTCTAACATGCACCCGATAAGTCTGCAAACTCTGATCATAGATTTATAGGAATCAGTTACAATTTAAAGCCACGTATCTCTGAAACACAATATTTGCTGCCACCTTGTGGACAGTCTGGGTGCAACACCTGGAAGAATTATTTAATTTTACCTGTGTCAAATAACACTAGACTAATAAATTATACACCAAAGAGATATACATTATATATATAAAATGTATGTCTGTGTGTATATATATATATATATATATATATATATATATATATATATATATATATATATATATATATACACACACACATATATATATATACATCTATATATAAAATGTATGTATGTATACGTGTGCGTGTATATATATACACAGTGTATATATATATATATATATATTATATATATATATATATATATATATATATATATATATATATATATATATATATATATATTTCAGTGGCAAGGGGGAGAGAGGGGAGTGCGGGGAACGGCGGGTGGGCGACAGCCTGTTTCGCGCTGAGTAGCGCTTTGTCGAGTCGAGCTCAACAAAGCGCTACTCAGCGCGAAACAGGCTGTCGTCCACCCACCGTTCCCCGCACTCCCCTCTCTCTCCCCCTTGCCACTGAAGTTGGCTGCTACCGCAGAATAAAAGATTTTTGTGCATATGATGGAGTGAGCTGCCGCTTCTTCTCCTGGTGGATCTATGGACATTGTCACGCTTTGCTGCTGAGCACCACTCCACCTGGCACTACACATTCAGTGGCTAACGTGATCCAGGAACTATTGAATCTGCATAATTGTGAGTACGGCTCCACTGTCCGGCATACCTTGCTCTGCAGTGCCCGATTCTGCTACTGCTCTCTATATATATGAGAGAGGGAGTTGGAGAGTTTAATCTGCACTACTCCAGGATTGCTGAGGCATCCCAAGATCATCAACGATCCTCCACCAAATTTCACAGTGGGTGCAAGACACTGTGGCTTGTACGCCTCTCCAGGCAGGAATTGAGCATATAAAACTTTGTGAAGGATGTATGAATCAAGCCGCATACAGTGTTATCCTGGAAAAACAGCTGCTCCGGCAATGTTCCCCAACTCTGAGGACTGTTTTTTTCCAGCAGGACAATGCGCCATGCCACACATCTAGGTCAATCAATGTGTGGATGAAGGACGACCACATCAAAACCCTGTCATGGCCAGCTCAATCTCCAGACCTGAACCCCATTGAAAACCTCTGGAATGTAATCAAGAGGAAGATGGATAGTGACAAGCCATCAAACAAAGAAGAACTGCTTACATTTTTGCAACATTTTTGCACCAGGAGCAGCATAAGGTCACCCAAAAGCAGTGTGAAAGACTGGCGGAAAGCAGCCAAGACGCATGAAAGCTGTGATTAAAAATCATGGTTACTCCACAAAATATTGATTTCTGATCTCTTCCTGAGGTAAAATATTATTAGTATTGTTTTTTCTAAATGATAATGCACTTGTTTTCTTTGCATTATTTGAGGTCTGATAACAATGCATTGTTTTGTTATTTTGACCATTTCTCATTTTCAGAAAATAAATACAAAATTTATTTCTTGGAAATTCAGAGACGTCGTCAGTAATGTATAGAATAAAAGAACGATTTACATTTTACTCAAAAATATAAAGAGAAAAATCTGAAAAACTGACAATTTTGCAGTGGTCTCTTCATTTTTTTTATAGAAAAAAAAAACCAAACAAAAACACATGATATATATTTCTTCCTAGCAGAAATCTTTTGTAAAGTCCCTATAATCAGCAGCGATGCAGCCGCTGATGGCTGATAACAGCAAATAACAAAACGCAATTAAAAGTCAAACACATACCCACTTCAGGTTAGTTTTTCCCGCTGCCGGGAGATAAAAGTGGATATGGACCGCTCCATTCTCTCAGGTGCGAGCAGTCACCGGGGGCTTTTACTTGTCGTCCGGCTGATGTGACTGGTGTTGACAATACAAAGTCTTATGTTTACGCTGCGCTCTGTATTTGCCCATAGGGGAGTTGGGGTTAAGCGTTGTATTTTTCCTCGCTGCCAGACTGGCTGACATGGGCGACAGTACAAGGAAACCCGCACTGCAGACTGGCAGACATGTGGCATGGAAGGGATAGGAGTGGAGTCCCATAGAGGAAGCGCTGAAAGACAGGACCATATGCCGGGAAGAACCACAGAAAACGCTGGATCACACGGAAGAGAAAGGTAGCGAAAAATCAAGGGAAACCCAATCTCTGAAAGTGGTGTCATGGCCGTCACAAGGTTACCAGCAAAGTGTCTTCTTTGGGCCCCAGTAAATAAATTTGGGTAACATAAGCAGACACCGAGGGGGAGAGGGGAGGAGACCCTACATGAAAACTAAGGAGAGCCCCCCTTTATGGGAGCCGATTCATACAACTATACCCCCTCATGGCGATGCTGGCACTCTGTGACCAGTTTGATGGAAATGCTGAGTATGAGAAGCTTAGCTGAGGGGATGGGGGTGGGGTTAGATATAAAGAGGACCCTATCACTTAAGTGTCGCACTTGACAGACAGTCCTGTAGTTTCTGAATGTAGATTTTTTCTTTTTGTCTACTCGTTTATCCCTTTCTCGTTAGGACCCTGCGGATTTCCTCACCTTTTCAGCTGCTAATCTTCAGTACTTTCCTTTGTATCATTAAATACCCTCATCTCCCCCTTACTCTGTGCTGGTGATGGGTATAATAGCCTTAACAAGTCTTCAGTGCAAGCAGATACCCTTAACAAGTCTTCAGTGCAAGCAGATGCCCTTAACAAGTATTCAGTGCAATCAGATGCCCTTAACAAGTATTCAGTGCAAGCAGATGCCCTTAAGTCTTCAGTGCAAGCAGATGCCCTTAAGTCTTCAGTGCAAGCAGATGCCCTTAAGTCTTCAGTGCAAGCAGATGCCCTTAACAAGTATTCAGTGAAAGCAGATGCCCTTAACAAGTATTCAGTGCAAGCAGATGCCCTTAACAAGTCTTCAGTGTAAGCAGATGCCCTTAACAAGTATTCAGTGCAAGCAGATGCCCTTAATAAGTCTTCAGTGCAAGCAGATGCCCTTAACAAGTATTCAGTGCAAGCAGATGCCCTTATCAAGTATTCAGTGCAATCAGATGCCCTTAACAAGTATTCAGTGCAAGCAGATGCCCTTAACAAGTATTCAGTGCAAGCAGATGCCCTTAACAAGTATTCAGTGCAAGCAGATGCCCTTAACAAGTATTCAGTGCAAGCAGATGCCCTTAAGTCTTCAGTGCAAGCAGATGCCCTTAACAAGTATTCAGTGCAAGCAGATACCCTTAACAAGTATTCAGTGCAAGCAGATGCCCTTAACAAGTCTTCAGTGCAAGCAGATACCCTTAACAAGTCTTCAGTGCAAGCAGATGCCCTTAACAAGTCTTCAGCGCAAGCAGATGCCCTTAACAAGTCTTCAGCGCAAGCAGATGCCCTTAACAAGTCTACAGCGCAAGCAGATGCCCTTAACAAGTCTACAGTGCAAGCAGATGCCCTTAACAAGTCTACAGTGCAAGCAGATGCCCTTAACAAGTCTACAGTGCTAGCAGATGCCCTTAACAAGTATTCAGTGCAATCAGATGCCCTTAAAAAGTATTCAGTGCAAGCAGATGCCCTTAACAAGTATTCAGCGCAAGCAGATGCCCTTAACAAGTCTACAGTGCAAGCAGATGCCCTTAAGTCTTCAGTGCAAGCAGATGCCCTTAACAAGTCTACAGTGCAAGCAGATGCCCTTAACAAGTCTACAGTGCAAGCAGATGCCCTTAACAAGTCTACAGTGCTAGCAGATGCCCTTAACAAGTATTCAGTGCAATCAGATGCCCTTAAAAAGTATTCAGTGCAAGCAGATGCCCTTAACAAGTATTCAGCGCAAGCAGATGCCCTTAACAAGTCTACAGTGCAAGCAGATGCCCTTAAGTCTTCAGTGCAAGCAGATGCCCTTAACAAGTCTTCAGCGCAAGCAGATGCCCTTAACAAGTATTCAGTGCAATCAGATGCCCTTAACAAGTATTCAGTGCAATCAGATGCCCTTAACAAGTATTCAGTGCAAGCAGATGCCCTTAACAAGTATTCAGTGCAAGCAGATGCCCTTAACAAGTATTCAGTGCAAGCAGATGCCCTTAACAAGTATTCAGTGCAAGCAGATGCCCTTAAGTATTCAGTGCAAGCAGATGCCCTTAACAAGTATTCAGTGCAAGCAGATACCCTTAACAAGTATTCAGTGCAAGCAGATGCCCTTAACAAGTCTTCAGTGCAAGCAGATACCCTTAACAAGTCTTCAGTGCAAGCAGATGCCCTTAACAAGTCTTCAGCGCAAGCAGATGCCCTTAACAAGTCTTCAGCGCAAGCAGATGCCCTTAACAAGTCTACAGCGCAAGCAGATGCCCTTAACAAGTCTACAGTGCAAGCAGATGCCCTTAACAAGTCTACAGTGCAAGCAGATGCCCTTAACAAGTCTACAGTGCTAGCAGATGCCCTTAACAAGTATTCAGTGCAATCAGATGCCCTTAAAAAGTATTCAGTGCAAGCAGATGCCCTTAACAAGTATTCAGCGCAAGCAGATGCCCTTAACAAGTCTACAGTGCAAGCAGATGCCCTTAACAAGTCTTCAGTGCAAGCAGATGCCCTTAACAAGTCTTCAGCGCAAGCAGATGCCCTTAACAAGTATTCAGTGCAATCAGATGCCCTTAACAAGTCTTCAGTGCAAGCAGATACCCTTAACAAGTCTTCAGTGCAAGCAGATGCCCTTAACAAGTCTTCAGTGCAAGCAGATGCCCTTAACAAGTCTTCAGTGCAAGCAGATGCCCTTAACAAGTCTACAGTGCAAGCAGATGCCCTTAACAAGTCTACAGTGCAAGCAGATGCCCTTAACAAGTCTTCAGTGCAAGCAGATGCCCTTAACAAGTCTACAGTGCAAGCAGATGCCCTTAACAAGTCTTCAGTGCAAGCAGATGCCCTTAACAAGTCTTCAGTGCAAGCAGATGCCCTTAACAAGTCTACAGTGCAAGCAGATGCCCTTAACAAGTCTTCAGTGCAAGCAGATGCCCTTAACAAGTCTTCAGTGCAAGCAGATGCCCTTAACAAGTCTACAGTGCAAGCAGATGCCCTTAACAAGTCTTCAGTGCAAGCAGATGCCCTTAACAAGTCTTTAGTGTAAGCAAATGCCCTTAACAAGTCTTCAGCACAAGCAGATGCCCTTAACAAGTCTTCAGTGCAAGCAGATGCCCTTAACAAGTCTTCAGTGCAAGCAGTCGGCTTGTATTCATCTGGAGAAACTTTGTTTTTGCAGTTGCTCTCCCTGAGTCACCTGGAGATACGTTATTTGTTTACTTTCCCCTGAGTGTATTCCCTGAGTGTTCTCTAGACCTTAGTGGGGTTGACTAAGCGCTTATCTCATCCATTCCTAACTAGGGCCTATTTCAAAGTCAGGTATACTGCTCGGCGCATAGGTGTGGGACCTAGCTAGGGTGGTAAGGGAAGCCAGGGACTAGCGGTAGGTTTGGTCAGGGGGTCACCATCTCCCCCTTCCCTAGACACAGGGTCTCCCGTCCCTTTTGCAGTTTGCTTGGTACCTCCCAGACCCGTAATGACTTCAGACATGTCCGTTTTAGTATATGCAGTGTCAGACTGTGCAGGAACACACTCCAAACTTGTATGATCCAGCTGTCAGTCTATTTATCCATTTCCAGGAGGAATAATAGAGGAACAGCACAATGCAGAGTGCTAACAAAAAATACTCCACCATTGCCATTTCAAAAGTATACAAGTATTTACTAAAACAGACATGTCCGCAGTGACGAGGGCTCCTAGAAAAGTGCAGAAAACTCTATGTCTCCATGCTGCACACGCAGCCTCCATGGCACATGTGGCTTTGATCAAGACATATCTAGTAAACATTTATAATTATCTGTGCAAACGAGAAGAATATGGCTCATCCGATAAGGTGATAAGTATTGATCAAGGAGTTAACAGGTTTCCATTTTAGCCTTTGGTCTACCTGGCAAACAACGCGTGAACATATGGGCAGCGATGTGCCAGAACCGGCCGCCTCCTGATGAACTGATTAGGACACATATGGTGATCTGCACCGCACTAAATCACTAAAAAACGCCGGGAAAGTGGTGAATGTGTCAGCGTGTCCTCCCGGCATCGCTCCCTCCATTAATGCCTTACATGAAGCCAAATGTGGAGTAATAAAAAGGCTTTTAATGTCGGTGTTCAGGGAGATTTTGTCGTCCACGCAGATGGGGCAAATCCTAATATTAACCATCTGCCGTTGTGCAAGGGTTGTACTATGGAAAATGAGGGGCACGAGAGACGGCAGATAGCCCGAGCGTATAAAAGAGGAACATTATTTATGAATATATACAAATAAATATACACAAGTACACACATATTATATATCTAATATATAAAGCTGAATGTGTGTATGTGTGTGTGTGTGTGTATGTATGTCCGGGATTGGTATCTGCACCGTCGCAGCTACAGCCACAAAATTTTGCACACTCACACGTCTGGACCCCAAAAGCGTCATAGGCTATGTTTTGGGGGGAAATTTTAACCCCGCGCTTTACAGTTATTCGCCAAAAAACCTGCCTCCATTAAAGCGAATGGAGCTGGGAGCCACAGTGCAGCCAGAATTTCAGAAGAATGCGCAGCCACGCCCTTATATAGAATGTTGGCGTGTCACAATGCAGCCAGGGAAAGAGGCAGACACAGACCAAGAAACAGACTGACAGGGAAAGAGAGAGACAGGGAAAGAGAGAGACAGGGAAAGAAAGAGACAGGGAAAGAGACAGACAGGGAAAGAGACAGACAGGGAAAGAGACAGACAGGGAAAGAGACAGACAGGGAAAGAGACAGACAGGGAAAGAGACAGATAGGGAAAGAGACAGACAGGGAAAGAGACAGACAGGGAAAGAGACAGACAGGGAAAGAGACAGACAGGGAAAGAGACAGACAGGGAAAGAGGGAAAGAGAGACAGGGAAAGAGAGGGAAAGAGAGAGACAGGTTAAGAGACAGACACAGACAGGTAGAGAGAGACACAGACAAAGACAGAGACAGACACAGGGAAACAGACAGACAGGTAAAGAGACAGAAAGGGTAAGAGACAGACAAAGACAGGTAAAGAGACAAAGAGACAGACAGAGGGAAAGAGACAGACAGGGAAAGAGGGGGAAAACACACAGGGAAAGAGACAGACAAAGAGAGAGAGACAGAGTGATATATTCAGAGGGGGAGACAGACAGAGAATGGGAGAAAAACAGAGAGACCGTTACTATCCCGGGCAGCGGATATTGTGTGCAGAATAAATTTTTGTCATACATTCTATTTTGTTAACAACAGTTATTAACCCGGGCGAAGCCGGGTAGTACAGCTAGTATATATATATATATATATATACATACACACACACACACACATTATATATATATATATATATATATATATAATATATATATATATATATATATATATATATATATATATATATATATATATATATGTACACACGCATACACAACACACATACATACATATATATATATAGGCACATGTCTCCAAGCTCACGGTTGTCCCTGTGTCGCGCCTATACGGCAGTAATTACCTCCATCTCTGCATTCTGTGCATGGATTTTCTGCAGATTTTCTTCAGCGTCACGAAGGCGGCGAGTCAGCTGAGGAGTGTGCTCTGATGGGGTCAGTTCGCTGTCGTATGAATCGAGGATTCCCCTCATTCCATCTCGCTCCTATCGGAATACCATGCAAGAAAAGGAGAAAAAGGATCATATAATGTATATGGTCAAAAACACAAAATTATTATTTATTATTAGTGTTTCAGTACAGATTTTCTGAGCTTATGGCTTTGGGAAACTCATGTAACTTGTTCCACCAGACGTGCTGCTACACCAAGATCTGGGATGGACATGCACAATGTAAAGCTTTGGCAGAAAACAGTGGTTATCATTCTGGTGAATAGGGGACTATACAAGGCCGTTCTATTTGATAGAGGTACAAGAAGGCAAGCCGGCAACTGCTCATCTACACTGGTGGGTGATGGGGTCTACCCACAAGGAACCAAAAGGAAGCACCTACCTGGGAGGGTGCCCCGCAAACAGACCCTCACGTCAAAGTCACAACTATCACCCCAATTATTTGGGCGATTCACTCTCAAAAAATGACCTATTGTTCAGGTGTTTAAACTTTTTTTTTTCAAATTTTTTTAATTTTTTTTTCAGCTTTCCAAGTCATAATAAAACAGAAATCTTCCAGTTTTCTCACACTAAGCTCATAATCCCAGTTCTTTACAGAATGCTTTTCAATAGACTCATTATCATCACATCCAGGATTGCAATGATCTGTAACACCTCTATATAGAGTAGATAGCAGGATCTACCATTCACATTAGGTGATGTCACAGCTCACCTCCTCCACCTGTACAATGACTGATAACATCTCTCTCTCTCTCATATATATATATATATATATATATATATATAGTAGATAACACATGATCCACCATTCACAATAGGTGATGTCACAGCTCACCTACTACTCCTCCTGTCTAGTGACTGATAACACAGTGTGTGTGTGTGTGTGTGTGTGTGTATATATATATATTATATATATATATATATATATATATATATATATATATGTGTATGTAGATATACACACACACACACACACACACACACACACACACACACACACACACACACACACACACACACACAGAGTACAGACCAAATGTTTGGACACACCCTCTCATCTCTAGCACAACTGTTAAGAGGAGACTTTGTGCAGCAGCCTTCATGGTAAAATAGCTGCTAGGAAACCACTGCTAAGGACAGGCAACAAGCAGAAGAGACTTGTTTGGGCTAAAGAACACAAGGAATGGACATTAGACCAATGGAAATCTGTGCATTGGTCTGAGGAGTCCAAATTTGAGATCTTTGGATCCAACCACAGTGTCTTTGTAGAATAGGTGAACGAATGGACTCTACATGGCTGGTTCCCACCGTGAAGCATGGAGGGGGTGCTTTGCTGGTGACACTGTTGGGCATTTATTCAAAATTGAAGGCATACAGAACCAGCATGGCTACCACAGCATCTTGCAGCGGCGTGCTATTCCATCCGGTTTGTGTTTAGTTGGACTATCATTTATTTTTCAACAGGACAATGACCCCAAACACACCTCCAGGCTGTGTAAGGGCTATTTGAATAAGTAGTAAAGAGATGGGGTGCTATGCCAGATGACCTGGCCTCCAGTCACCAGACCTGAACCCAATCGAGATGGTTTGGTGTGAGCTGGACCGCAGAGTGAAGGCAAAAGGGCCAACAAGTGCTAAGCATCTCTGGAAACTCCTTCAAGACTGTTGGAAAACCATTTCCGGTGACTACCTCTTGAAGCTGATCAAGAGAATGCCAAGAGTGTGCAAAGCAGTAATCAAAGCAAAAGGGGGCTACTGTGAAGAACCTAGAATATAAGACATATTTTCAGTTGTTTCACACTTTAAGTATTTCATTCCACAAGTTTTAATTCATAGTTTTGATGTCTTCAATGTGAATCTACAATTTTTAGAGTCATGAAAATAAAGAAAACTCTTTGAATGAGAAGGTGTGTCCAAACATTTGGTCTGTACTGCTCGTATATATACACACACACACACACACACACACACACACACACACACAGTATATATACAGTATATAGCACAAGATCCACCATTCAAAATGTGATGCTACAGCTCACCTCCTCCTCCTTCTGTGCAATAATCGATAACCCCTTTGTATACAGTAGATAACATAGGTTACACCATTCCGAATTGGTGATGTCACAGCTCACCTCCTCCTCCTTCTGTACAATGACTGATAACACCTCTATATTCAGTAAATAACACAGGATCCAGTATCTACAATAGGTGATATCAAGCTCACCTCCCACGCCTCCTCAAGTACAATGACTGATAACACCTCTATATACAGTATATCACACAGAATCCACCATTCACAATAATGTGAAAACAGTGGAAAAAGAGCACGATACATTTTTTTTGAAATATTGATGTGAAAAATGAAAAAAATTTGAAGCACTTTCCCAATCAGTGCTGACTCAATAAAACAATAAAATACATTAAATTCACTGAAAACCTCCCATGCAGCTTTTTTACGTTTATTTTTTTTTTTTGCACACCTGTGTAATTATAGAACGCGTAACACCAAATTACCAATTTATTCATCAATTTCCAGAAAGAATGGTTGAGCAACAGGACAATGCCATTAATGCTCTAAGGAAAGTGTCTCCGAGATTGTATTTTCTTTGGAATACATAGATTTTACAAAAATAGTCGTGGCCAGGAGAGCCAACCGGTCCAATATGGCCTACACAATCCATCACAATCCAGGAGCATGACGAGGGGCGTACCTTGGCCCCCTTGGTTTCCGGTGTATTCAGATACAAGGCTAAAGAACTGGATGTTTGGTCCTGTTGCTGATTAGACCCCTACATGGGCACATAGGGCAGAGTTTGCACCCTTTTTTTTTTGGTGGATTCAGATACAAGGCTAAAGAACTGGATCTTTTGTCCTGGCGCAGAGTGGACCCCTACATGGGCACATAGGGCAGAGTTTCCACCCCTTGGTTTCCGGAGTGTTCAGATACAAGGCTAAAGAACTGGATCTTTTGTCCTGGCGCAGAGTGGACCCCTACATGGGCACATAGGGCAGAGTTTGCACCCCTTGGTTTCCGGTGTGTTCAGATACAAGGCTAAAGAACTGGATCTTTTGTCCTGGCACAGACTGGACCCCTACATGGGCACATAGGGC
Organism: Anomaloglossus baeobatrachus; assembly: GCF_048569485.1. Classification (NCBI taxonomy): domain Eukaryota; kingdom Metazoa; phylum Chordata; class Amphibia; order Anura; family Aromobatidae; genus Anomaloglossus; species Anomaloglossus baeobatrachus. Next base: position 265,407,396 of record NC_134359.1, read on the forward strand.
AGAGTTTGCACCCCTTGGTTTCCGGTGTGTTCAGATACAAGGCTAAAGAACTGGATCTTTTGTCCTGGCGCAGACTGGACCCCTACATGGGCACATAGGGCAGAGTTTGCACCCCTTGGTTTCCGGTGTGTTCAGATACAAGGCTGAAGAACTGGATCTTTTGTCCTGGTGCAGACTGGGCCCCTACATGGGCACATAGGGCAGAGTTTCCACCCCCTTGGTTTCCGGTGTGTTCAGATACAAGGCTGAAGAACTGGATCTTTTGTCCTGGTGCAGACTGGGCCCCTACATGGGCACATAGGGCAGAGTTTGCACCCCTTGGTTTCCGGTGTGTTCAGATACAAGGCTGAAGAACTGGATCTTTTGTCCTGGTGCAGACTGGGTTCTTACATGGGCACATAGGGCAGAGTTTGCTCCTTCGTCTGTAGTAAGGTCCCCTAGTCCCCTCCCGGCTGGGTTCATATGACGATCACTTTCATATAATTAGAGAGAAGTCTGTAAATTTGCGTTTTTTCAGAGGCGTTGACTTTAATTTAGCGCAGACACAATGTGCTGTTTGGACTCGGCCCGGAGAACGTGGGCGCAGGATCTATTATTCCTCCAGCCCTCGTCCTACATTAGCAGACACTTCTTGGCCTCAGTCCAGACACAGCCTGGTTTTACAGCTCCCGAATATCACGCTGGCAGTAGATTAGCTCTAGATTGGGCCTATTTAACAAATGAGCCCTACTAACATTTTACCGTTACTGAGCTTTAACAATCTGTCATGTGCTAAAGCTGCGGATCTGGAATTCCACCAAACGTCTCCGGCGCTCCTGTAATCTGCACTGCACCGCGGACGCTGCCAAATGAGATCTCCGCAACGTAATCTTTAAAAAACGGGCACCTGCGCCGCTACTTTGAGCCGCCGTGACACCGAGACCCTATCAACCATCTTAGCAGAATGCTGGACGGAAAGGAGCCTACAGCTGTAATCCAAACAAGTTATCATCATGATAAATGGGGCGCTTAGCTTTCTACTACGAAAAGAAAAAAAAACCACACACACACACACATTGCACACGTTCTGCTGCATCAACAGGGCTGAAGGAAATTCTCCATGTGCTGCCAAGTAGGAGAGACTGCCAAAAAGATAGCTCCGGCCTGTCTGCGGTTAGTGATGACTCGGATGATCTAAGCGCGGAGAAAGCTGTCAGATAAGTGATATTATCAAACTTGTTTACACTTTGGAGGCACTCCCCGCTACAGCGCCGCGTCCCCGGTGGATCTCACTCCATTTCTCAGGTTTTTTTGTTTTTTTTCCTGTGTTTTTGGATTTTATTCACAGCCAGAGGCGACCATCACGTAGATGTCATATGCTATTTTCTTGGTTAATAATACAAGATTTACTGTTGAGTGCAAAGAAGAAAAAACAGCAGCTCAAAGGAAAAGCTCCGATGGAGCTAGATCATCTCCAAAATATATCTGACAGGGGGAAAAAAACAAAAGGTTCCGTGGGTCTCCATATGTCATTTATGTCATGATCCGCGGTGCTCTGCTCTCCAGCAGAGCCAATGTTCTGTATTATGCTCCAGGTGGCGGGTTGCTTCTCAGCCTTTGAGTCCAGCGCTGGTGCGGAAAGAGGCCTGTGTTCAGGCGCCTCGTTCCGAGTGAGTGCAACTTCACCCGAAACACTGCCAGTCTCAGTTCCTGCTCTGCAGTGATTTCTCTGGCTCCCTTAAGTTATGTGGTTCTGGTCTTGCCTCTCTACTACGGACCTTTGTTACCCTTCTCTGCCCGTGCCCGACTCTGACGATATCCCTCTGGCTTCTAACCTTTGGCTTGTACCCTGACCTCAGCTCCGCTCGCTCCCTGTGTACCTGATTTGACTTCATGACTTCTGACCTCCGGCTTGTACCCCGACCCCTGCTCTGCTCACTCCCTGTGTACCTCATAACTCCTTGCTTCTAACCTCTGGCTTGTACCCGGACCTCAGCTCCACTTGCTCCCTGTGTACCTTATCTGACTTCATGGCTTCTGACCTACGGCTTGTACCCTGACCCCTGCTATGCTCGCTCCCTGTGTACCTCATATAACTCCTGGCTTCTAACCTCTGGCTTGTACCCTGATCTCAGCTCCGCTCACTTCCTGTGTACCTTATCTGACTTCATGGCTTCTGACCTCCGGCTTGTACCCTGACCCCTGCTCTGCTCACTCCCTGTGTACCTCATATAACTCCTGGCTTCTAACCTCTGGCTTGTACCCTGACCTCAGCTCCGCTTGCTCCCTGTGTACCTTATCTGACTTCATGGCTTCTGACCTCCGGCTTGTACCCGATCCCGACTCTGCTTGCTACATGTGTACCTTATCTGAATTCCTGGCTTCTGACCACTGGTGTGTTTGACTTCCCCGTCTCCAATAGCTTCTAGTGGCACTTAGTGGCGTATCGTCACACTATGGCATTTGCCTGATTAATAATACAAGATTTACTGCTGGGTGGAAAGTTAAAAAAAAAAAAAGAAAAAGCAAGGGCCTCATAGGAAAATGTCGATGAAGCTGGATCATCCCCAAAATGTATCTTATCTGATGATGGGGGGAAAAACTAAAAGTTCTGTAAACCTCCACTTTTAACTCATAACCAGCCATTTTTGGGACAATTTGGGTAGATGTCATCTGCCATTTTCCTGTTTAATAATACAAGAAATACTGTCAAGTGGAAAGAAGATAAAAAAAAAAAAAAAAAAACTACATAGGAAGAATTTTGATGGAGCTGGATCATCCCCAAGATGTATCTGACGAAGGGGGGGATTAAAAATTCTGGAAACCTCAACTTTTTACCCCCCAACTAGCAATTTTTGGACAAATTGGGGGGCCATCACGCAGATGTCATTTGCCATTTTTTCTGGTTAGTAATACAAGATTTACTGTTGAG